>NW_027639715.1:92729-107729 GCF_949606895.1 Notothenia rossii
TACCTGAACGCACCACACTGCTGTCCAACGCTACTACAGGTACCTGAATGCACCACACTGCTGTCCGACGCTACTACAGGTACCTGAACGCACCACACTGCTGTCCGACGCTACCACAGGTACCTGAACGCACCACACAGCTGTCCAACGCTATTACAGGTACCTGAACGCACCACACAGCTGTCCGACGCTACTACAGGTACCTGAACGCACCACACTGCTGTCCAACGCTACTACAGGTACCTGAATGCACCACACTGCTGTCCGACGCTATTACAGGTACCTGAACGCACCACACTGCTGTACAACGCTACCATAGGTACCTGAACGCACCACACAGCTGTCCGACACTATTACAGGTACCTGAACGCACCACACTGCTGTACAACGCTACTACAGGTACCTGAACGCACCACACAGCTGTCCGACGCTACTCTTCTTCGAGTCCGTAGCAATCTCAGATGTCGTTCTGCCAGTATCGGGGACAGGCCCAGCTGATGGGGGAGGTTCTGCCAGGTCTTCTGGACTGCACCGGGGGGCTTCGGCACATTCCAGTAGGTGGGACATTGTCTGCACTGATCCACAGCTGCACGTGTCTTCTGTGGTGCAGTTCCACACTTTCATCAGTGCTTTGCACCTCCCCTGTTCCACACGCAGTCTATCAAGTGACTTCCAGGTTGTCCAGCCACTCAAGAGCTCGTGAGTCATTTCTTTGCCATCCATCTTCCCAGATGTTGGTCCTTGCTGCTTGTTTGGTTGTCTGGAGGGACTGTCTGCAGAAAACTGGCTCTGGACCGGAGCCTGCGTGGGGGTGCTACGTGGCCATGCAAGGGGTGTCTGATGTCTGTCTCCTGTGTTCTCCCTTCATCTTGAGCGATACCTAGTCGTCTGATGTGCGGGGGAGAGATGCCGGCTAGCGCGTAGAGGCACGGGACAGCTGTTGTCTTAACGCATCCCGTGATGATGCGGCAGGTGGCATTAAAGGCTGTGTCGACCAGTTTGGTGTGACGTGATCGGCTCCAGCTTGAGCGGGCACACTCTGCTGTAGAGAAACACAGGATCATGGCCGTTGCACAGATTGTTGGTGGATCTGCGCCCCACTTGGAGTCCACTAGTTTGCGCAGGATATTGTTGCGGATGTTGACCTTGGCTTTGGTGATCTCCAGGTGTTTCTTGAAGGAGAGTGTCCTATCCAGTGTAACACCAAGATACATGGGATGCGTGCGGTCGGACAGTTTGTGGCCATCCCAGGTGACGCTCAGTTCTTTTTTAGCGCCTCGGTTCCTCAGGTGGAAGCTGCATAGTTGGGTTTTTGATGGGTTGGGTTTCAGGTGGTTGTTATTGTAGTAGCTTGACATTTCTTAGAGGGCACTTTCAAGGACGGGCAGCAAAGCAGCCCCAAACCACGATGCTCCCTCCACCATACTTCACAGTTGGGATGAGGTTTTGATGTTGGTGTGCTGTGCCTTTTGTTCTCCACACATAGCGTTGTGTGTTCCTTCCAAACAACTCAACTCTGGTTTCATCTGTCCACAGAATATGTTGCCAGTAGTGCTGTGGAACATCCAGGTGCTCTTTTGCAAACTTCAAACGTGCAGCAATGTTTTTTCTGGACAGCAGTGGCTTCCTCCATGTTATGACCAACGTATGCAGAAATCCAGGAAACTCCAAAGGGTTCACAAACTTTTTCTTGTAACTGTATTTGCTTTCCTTCAAACCCATGCTCAATGTGTTGGGTGAGGTTGAGTAGCTGTCCAGCACAGGAGCGGCCAGGACGGAAAGCAGCTTGGTCTTTAGTCAGCTTGGTGTCTCTGAGTGGCATGAGGCGTTGGAGTAGCAGCCTCTCGTAGAGCTTGTCAGTGATGCAGAGGAGGGAAATGGGTCGGTAGCTCTTTGGGGATGAGGGGTCTTTGCTGGGTTTGGGGATTGCAACCACTTTGGCCTTTCTCCAGACAGGAGGGGTGGTGTTTTGTGCCATACATGTGTTCAGCATCTCCGACGCTACTGCAGGTACCTGAACGCACCGCTGTGTGCGTGTGTGCGTGCGTGTTAGCAGCTTTGCACTGGCTCCCAGTTCAGTCCAGGATTGATTTGAAAAGACTTGTACTTACATACATACTAGGGCACTGTTTCACTTTTTAATACCAAGGACCACTTAACCAATAAAAACACTCACAGACCACCTAACTCCACAAATATCCAAAAACACATCGTTTTTCTAGAACAGATTAGAAATCGCCTGGAAATGGTACAAACCGGTGGAAACATGTGTGACGAAGGTGTTGCGCTGGGCTACATCACGCAATTGAAAGAGAAACTTTACCTCGCTCCATTGCGGAGATACTCCCGTGAGAATGCGGAAAACTGTATTTATTTATTTATTTCAAATGTGAAATTGTACCAATATACTCACGGACTACTAGGGGGCGCTCACGGACCACTAGGGGGCGCTCACGGACCACACTTTGAGAAGCACTGGGCATTAAGATCCCTGAGTCCACTAAATAAGATCAGCTGCTGGATCTCTTCCAGTGTTGATTAGGGAGGCAGTGTGCTCACATTGAAGAGCAGACTGAAGACTGTCCTCTTTAGTGCAGCGTGCGGTTAGGACTGGCTTTAAACCAGTCCTCACCTTCATCTCAAAGATCTGTAAGGATTGTATTCTAACTGTATTGGTGTTGTGTACCCATTCATTGGTACTTTCATATGTATCTTGTCATTTTGCTATATTCTCAGAGATGTTGGTTGATTTGTGAAGCCCTCTGAGACAAATGTGATTTGTGATATTGGGCTTTATAAATACATTTGAATGGAATTGTATTTAATTTCAGGCCAGGTGTTCTCACAGTCAGGGGGCGGGGCTCCTCTCAGGTGTGTGTTCAGGTTCCTCCTGTTGCTCTGCAAAAGATCCTGGAGGCTCCGCCTGACAAACTGCACAGGAAATCAGGTGACACACACACACACACACACACACACACACACACACACACACACACACACACACACACACACACACACACACACACACACACACACACACACACACACACACACACACACACACACACACACACACACACACACACACACACACACACACACACACACACCCACACACAGAGACACACACACCCACACACACACACACAGAGACACACACACCCACACACACACACACAGAGACACACACACCCACACACACACACAGAGACACACACACACACACACACACACACACACACACACAGAGACACACACACACACACACACACACACACACACACAGAGACACACACACACACACACACACTATCTTTTTGGGGCAGTGCCTTCAATCAAGTGAAAGCTGTGAAAGGGGAAGACTCGTTTTTATTTTTGCTGTCTTCCTTTTTTTTTTATTACATGGTTTAGTTGGATACTGGATTCTGATTGGTCAATTCAGAACACGTGACACGTTGTTAATCCAGTAGCCAAGGGCTTATTGACCGTTGTTAAGGACGCTCACATCAGAAAGAAGTCCGGTCGATTGAACTGTAAACAGTTTGCTTGTCTTTAGTTTCCCGTTGTCTCCCGTCTGAGAGCAACATGGAGGATGTTAATATTCATTTTTATATATTTGGAGAGCACAGTGATTTGGATGAATGGTTAGTGGCTGATGAGTCTCCAGCGAAGAAAAGAAAAAGACAAGAGGGGCAAGAAAGCAGCGGAGAAGTAACGGGGCAGAAACCCTCCTTTTTACGCAGCGGTCCAGACATAGACATCAGGCGACACATATTCAGTTTGCAGTTACTTTGGCTTTAGGGCAGGGATATCTAGATACTCTCCAAGGTCTGACATCATGTATCGTGCTACTTTTAAAGCAAGGAGCGATGTTTTCAAATCTGTAATCAAAAAGCTCCTCCAAAACACTATCAAAGCAGTTCCTGCCGTTGCTACGTTAGTTCAAACGGTAACAACGGACGATTTCTCTTAGCGGATGCATGTCATTTTAATAAATCAATAAAACTATTTTTTAAATCTATAAAAGCATTTCAATGAATATCGGGAGTCGCGTCGTGACTTAGTTGAGAACGTGGCCGTGTGATGAGCGGTCGCTGCACATTATCCCTCACGTAATTCTTTACGTTTTTTTATTATACCGTTACATTTTTTTTAGGTTTGGTTATTAACAATTTTAAGTGTAAGTATTTAAATGTGTTATGTCTCGTCTCAGCTCCGGGCTCGGAGGTGAAGTTTGTTGCTCTGGCGGCTCAGAAGCTCCAGAGCCTCGTCATCCTCCCGAGGAAAACCTTCGTCCTCAGCGTGCGCAGCCACTTCCTGTGCGACGAGAACAGCGTCCCCCTCCACCAGGACCTCACTCTGCTGGACCTGCAGTTCCCAGGCTCACCATGAGAGGCAGCGTCACCACGTCCTGTTCCTGTGGTGGTCCCTGAAGGCAGCGTCTCTCTGGTCCAATGGGATTTCTCCGGGTGATTTTGGATTATGGCAGAACACGTTTTCACCTTGTTGGACATTTTGATATTCTTTAACTTTTGATTTCATAACTTTGTTGAATAAAAAGTACAAATAAAGTTTCGTTAAAGTTTCTAGATTGTATTCAAAGATGTTGCGTTTGTTCTTCTAACGACAACAAGAGGCTGCTTTTCATTTGTTAAAGTCATTTTATTTAGAAATATCTAAAACTCTTTCATTTCAGTTATGAAGGGCTTCAACTCCACTCCAGATATTTGATATCTCAAAGTTCTGACTTTTTCTCAAAGCTCTCACAGATTTTACATTTTTCGGCAAATCTCAAAATTCCAATTTTTCTCACAATTCTGACTTTTTTCTTAGGATTCTGACTTTTTTCCCCAAATCCCGAATTTATTCTAAATTGTTTGCTTTTTCCCCTCAAACCTCAGATTGTTTCTGTTGACGTGCTGCTCGTGCTAAACCAGAATAAAACACACTTTATTTTACATTTCTGTGAAAATGAACGCATGAGATTTAACATTCTGTCTAAGCTGCGCTAACCACGCCCTAAATTAGACTCAAGAGTTTTGATCTCCAAGAAACAAATCCTCTTTTCACAAACATATATAATATTTAAATACATTACACGCGGGACGAAACATTGAATATATATATTCTTTTCCTCAGGATCAGTTCCCTTTAGATGTTTCCTCGTCTAAAGGGAACTGATCCACTCCTTGAATTCAGTTATGAAGTGTTCAACTCACTCAGAGATATATTTTGACTTTATCCTTAAAACTCAGATTTTTTCCTCAAAATTCTGAAAAACTGCCGGTTAACATGCTGCTAGTGCTAAACCAGAAAAACTAAAACACATGTTTGACATGTTAATCCTTTATGCTAAGCTGCGCTAACCACGTCCTAAATCAGACTCAGGAGTTTTGATCTGAACAAACAAACAAATAATATTCAAACACAAGATGTTAAAGGTACGAGGGACGAAACGTTAAATATAGATCCGCCTTCTCGGGGTCAGTTCCCTTTGGACGTTTCCTCGGCCACTTCCATCAGGTCGCTCAGCAAGTCTGAAGCAAAACACACAAATATCTGATTACATTTGGTTTGAAGTGTATTCATCCATTCAGCTGAAAGAAAACCATATTTCCAGCGCCTCATTAATCTACAGCACACATGTCAAACTCAAGGCCCGGGGGCCAAATCAGGCCCGTGGTGGATTTCATTTGGCCCGCAGGATCATTTCTAATTACTATTAGATCTGGCCTGCCGGTATATTGCACGCACACCTTCACTCCATCCTGAGGGTCTCCTCAGCTCAGAGCCTGAGCCCATTAGAAATGACTCTGTAGATAGAGCCATTAGAAATGACTCTACAGATAGAGCCATTAGAAATGACTCTACAGATAGAGCCATTAGAAATGACTCTACAGATAGAGCCATTAGAAATGACTCTACAGATAGAGCCATTAGAAATGACTCTACAGATAGAGCCATTAGAAATGACTCTACAGATAGAGCCATTAGAAATGACTCTGCAGATAGAGCCATTAGAAATGACTCTACAGATAGAGCCATTAGAAATGACTCTGTAGATAGAGCCATTAGAAATGACTCTGTAGATAGAGCCATTAGAAATGACTCTGTAGATAGAGCCATTAGAAATGACTCTGTAGATAGAGCCATTAGAAATGACTCTACAGATAGAGCCATTAGAAATGACTCTGTAGATAGAGCCATTAGAAATGACTCTGTAGATAGAGCCATTAGAAATGACTCTGTAGATCGAGCCATTAGAAATGACTCTGTAGATCGAGCCATTAGAAATGACTCTGTAGATAGAGCCATTAGAAATGACTCTACAGATAGAGCCATTAGAAATGACTCTGTAGATAGAGCCATTAGAAATGACTCTGTAGATAGAGCCATTAGAAATGACTCAGTAGATAGAGCCATTAGAAATGACTCTGTAGATAGAGCCATTAGAAATGACTCTGTAGATAGAGCCATTAGAAATGACTCTGTAGATCGAGCCATTAGAAATGACTCTGTAGATAGAGCCATTAGAAATGACTCTACAGATAGAGCCATTAGAAATGACTCTGCAGATAGAGCCATTAGAAGTGACTCTACAGATAGAGCCATTAGAAATGACTCTACAGATAGAGCCATTAGAAATGACTCTGTAGATAGAGCTGTAGATAGAGCCATTAGAAATGACTCTGTAGATAGAGCCATTAGAAATGACTCTACAGATCGAGCCATTAGAAATGACTCTGTAGATAGAGCCATTAGAAATGACTCTACAGATAGAGCCATTAGAAATGACTCTGCAGATAGAGCCATTAGAAGTGACTCTGTAGATAGAGCTGTAGATAGAGCCATTAGAAATGACTCTGTAGATAGAGCCATTAGAGATGACTCTGTAGATAGAGCCATTAGAAATGACTCTGTAGATAGAGCCATTAGAAATGACTCTACAGATCGAGCCATTAGAGATGACTCTGTAGATAGAGCCATAGGTAATAATTGAAGCTTTGTTAGTTCCAGGTTTAATATGTTCAACAAGTTCATTTCAATAAGTTCTGGAGTAAACATTGAACCGGTCCGGCCCTCGACTTGCACCCATTTTTTAATCTTGGCCCACTGTGTGTTTGAGTTTGACCCCCCTGGTCTAGACAATGACTTGAGCTTAATCAACAATCAATGTATTAAAAGTGTAAAATGTTGACCTATAAGTAATGTTCTATTTTCACTTTAAAACATAAAGAAACAGGAAAATAAAATATAAGAGCATTTTCTGAAAAGTTTTAATCTAAATAATAATCAAGAAAATATTTTTGTTAAATGAGAAATAGTTTGAAAGTATCTGGAAATATTAAGAAATGTACAACATATTTATCAATCATAAAAAGAAAAGAATAGATGAATACTTCGGAAATACAAAAAATAAAAACCATACAAATAATTCTGATTTCAAATGAAAATATAAAAACCTTTTTATGGAAAAATCCCAATTTCAGTCATTTAAAAATCAAGTATTTTGTGTAAAATATTCCAAATATTTCTCAGAATAGTCCGACTCTTTGTCCTATAAAAATTGCTGTTATATATAATGATCTAATCATTATTAATGCGTACCTCCGTCGTCGAGATCCACAGCCTCCGAATCCTAATTATTATCATAGATGGATATGTAAGCCTGACTTTAGACTGATGACATAATGTTATTTTAATATAATGATCTGATCACCACTCATGCGTTCCTCCGTCATTGAGAGGGATGCACGATCTTTTTGGTATTTTGAGCAAAACCCGTCAGAGGCATGTTTTTTATATATTTTTATATACTGTATCTGAGACCTATAATATGTCTAGAAATAGCAAGATAGGAGACCTTTAAATCACGTGTTACAGCACATTATTGGCTCTGCATTGGGTTATTATGGGGTAGGGTAATAACTTCCTAAATAATACGTCTGAAAGCAGAAGTCTGGGGCAAATCATTGAAAGCAAATATTCAACAATTGCACGATATCATATTCTATTTGCATGTCCGTAGATGAGAGACATGCGTCACTTCCGGGCAAAAGTGACGCCCCGCCCACTTTTGGGGGGAAACGAAGCTGTAATTTGAATGGCGGTCAATACACTTATTTATTTTTAATGTTTGAGGAGCAATAAACGACACAGCAGCTTGTTGGCGTGGTAAAACTATTATTTTCCGCCTCGCTCATGAGAGTAACAGCCGGCGAAATTACAGCCTCGCGTACTGATTTTAATTTAACGATATATCGAGCCCCATCGTCGATCTCCAATGTTTTAATGTAATTGTTTGCCGGACTGGCCATCGTAACCGGGCTCGCTTTCTTACATTTCTGATCGGATTGGCAAAAACTTCAGAGTTTGTATCGACCGCCATTCAAATGGCAGTGTTGTTTCCCCCAAAAGTGGGCGGGGCCGTCATTTTTTCCCAGAAGTGAGGTAGGTGTTACTCTCATCTATTGAAGGAGGAGCTCAGGTCAGAAGAGTGTCATTTCCATTTCTACACTGAAGCCGCTGAGCATCTGATGAGAACACCTGAATGTTGAATTGTGTTGTCTATGATATTCTCTGCGGGCGGGTCACATGAGATGAGGGCCTCGAGTTCGACCGCCCTGCTTCAGTCTCATAGCTGTTATTGATATGTAATGGATCATCAGTGAAGCGTACCTCCGTTGTTGATCCCCATGCTCGTTCCTCCGCCCTGTTCTCCGGTTCCTCCCGGAGGTCCTTCCAGCTCACAGAACAGTCCGGAGAACCCAGATTTCTTCTCGCGGCCTTCGTCATCATCGTCATCATCGCCAAGGTGGAAGATCTTTGAGAAGAATCCTTTATCGTCCTCCTTCTCCTTCTCCCTCTCCCTCTCTCGCAGCTTCCTCCTCTTCTCCTCGTCGTCGTCTCTGTCGAAGATCTTGGAGAAGAATCCTCCCTCCTTGTCATCTTTGTCCTCGTCCTTGTCGTCTTTACCGAGCGCTTTCTTCACGGCGTCCTCCACCATGTCTCCTGCAGGACAGACGGCCACATCGTCAGCCAACAGAGACATTTAAAGTGAGACACAGCTGGGTACAACGTGATTTTAATCACACTGAACACACGTAGGAAGATGTATAAAATACAGATTTCAGTATCCTGAGGCTCTGAGGCATTTATTTTCCTCGCGGACGGCAAAAAAAGTCTGACATTATACGATTTAAAATAAAAACAATAATCGTGGCTTGATATTGAGTAAGAACATGTTTTTATGAACCCCACAGCTTCCGGTCTACCAAGACCCGAACGGACAAAAAGACGTGCTGCAGGCACGAAACACACTACCAATAGAAATACATTGCTTTAAAAATCTTTCTGTGCGACACGAAAAAAGGGGGAAAGGGTGAACACGAATCAATAGATTACTATTGACTATATATATATAACACGAAATGCAGTGAGACTGGGTTGGTCAATATGAGTGATGGCAAAACTACCCTTCTTTAAAACGCACAAAGTGAAGGGAACAACAAGAGGAGAAAAACTAAGATCTACTGAGCCATGTTCAGCTTGCTAAGGGTGTGCTGATGCTAACATGTACTTATCAGCTAACGTGGTGTGCTAATGTTACGCAACATCTTGCAGAGGATGTATTTACAGCCAAACTGGAAATGAACCCTGTTTTAAAAAATGTTGGTAACTTTTGTTCGCTTTCTTGGGTTTAATACATGGTTTAATACAAAGTCATGGTAGCATCTTGCTCTGCCATAAACAGCCTTTTTATCCAGCTTTAATCCACATTTTCACCGAACACTTTTCACACCCTGGTGCTTTTTATCGCTATATGGTAACTGATGAAGGGTTTTAGTGATGGGACATCTGGGTCTGAAGTCATGAGAGAAACAAGCTGAGCTAACGTTAGCCGTTAGCTCGTAGCGGATAAGTCCAGTCTCCACCAGAGAAACTTCTTCTTTCTTTTTGTGGTTTAAATGGCCAGCAAACAGGGGGATGTAACGTGAGATACCAAAGGACAATACATGTTCAGACTAGTTTAAATAAATCGTCCAAATCCACATTGAAGAGTTTATTTATCCCTGCAGGGCTGCCAACACTCACGCATTGAGCGTGAGTCACGCAATTAACCCA
The DNA here is from genome assembly GCF_949606895.1 of Notothenia rossii. Taxonomy (NCBI): domain Eukaryota; kingdom Metazoa; phylum Chordata; class Actinopteri; order Perciformes; family Nototheniidae; genus Notothenia; species Notothenia rossii. Next base: position 102,855 of record NW_027639715.1, read on the forward strand.
TATCTCACGCACTCACGCCACACTTGCCTTTCCTCACGCTAAGTTTTCATCCAAAATAAATGTATATAAAAATAAAGTGAAGGAACAGCAAACCGAGCGGTCTACGGAATGAGACGGTCTTCTGGCTTAGTTCAGTCAAGTTGGAGCGATATTGGGAGATTCTGATTTCACAGATCAATAACTCATTCACAAAACGTTATTCAGACACAGATGACGTCTCCTAAGTACCGTGGTGAGGAGGACAACGAACTACAATCACATTTTGATTTAAAAAAGCCAATACGCGCCGACCTCTGAGCTGGACGCATTACATTGGTCTCTATCTGCAGCCGGAGAAGAAACGGGTGCTCAGGGACCGTCTGCAAAGTGCAACTCCCAAAAAAGAGAATACAATAATATTCAATCACTATTATACAGATTATTACTATAACTCCCCACACACATCAAGAGTCTCCTGGTGGTCAGACTACAGCAAGGAGTTTGGAAGATTATGCTTTTGAATAATAATAATAATAATAATAATAAAATAATAATAAAAATATTCAGTAAATATGGCATCATCTTAAATAACTTTACTATTATACAGTATATTTCTACCTAACTCACTATTTGCATTGTTGCTGTTAGCATCTGGTTAGCTAGCTGCGCTAACGGATAGAAGCTGTTTCTGAAACAATGAGAGGGAGAGCTCTGTCCTGTCAGACTGAGAGAGATACAGCTCAGTGAGCTAAGGGACTCTCTTTAGATACTGTAGTCTAATTATCTCAGTGGGTCTCAAACGGTTAGGTCACCATTTATGAGAATAAATGAAAAACAATTATGAAATACTCTATGGCAGTAAAACAAGAATTCAGTTTGAAAGGGGAGTGATTTATAAAATATCCATAAAGAAAAAGTAAATCTGTTTCCAGTTCTGTTTCATCTGGTGTTGAGATGTGTAACACTGAACACATGAACGTTTCTTTTTTCGGATCACCAAAAAAAAAAATCTCACTCCAAGCTGAACTCAAATGTTGGCAGCCCTGATCTCTGTCTGTTTGCGTCTGCAGATTTCTACTCAAACACTAACAGCTAGCATTAGCCTCGTTAGCGTATTTAAACAGAAAGCTTGTAATATAAGAAATAACTGTTGATGTCCGTAATGAAGAGGTGCTCAGCGGCGGGGTTTGATCAGAACAAGATCATTAAAGTAAACGTTGAAGAAGCTCAAAGGACCTGCTGCTGATTAACCTCTGGATTACTCATAATTAAGAGAGACACACTACAAAGAGACACAGACTACAAAGAGACACAGACTACAAAGAGACACACTACAAAGAGACACAGACTACAAAGAGACAGACTACAAAGAGACACACTACAAAGAGACACAGACTACAAAGAGACAGACTACAAAGAGACACAGACTACAAAGAGACACAGACTACAAAGAGACACACTACAAAGAGACACAGACTACAAAGAGACACAGACTACAAAGAGACAGACTACAAAGAGACACACTACAAAGAGACACAGACTACAAAGAGACACAGACTACAAAGAGACACAGACTACAAAGAGACAGACTACAAAGAGACACAGACTACAAAGAGACACAGACTACAAAGAGACAGACTACAAAGAGACACAGACTACAAAGAGACAGACTACAAAGAGACACAGACTACAAAGAGACACAGACTACAAAGAGACACACTACAAAGAGACACAGACTACAAAGAGACACAGACTACAAAGAGACAGACTACAAAGAGACACACTACAAAGAGACACAGACTACAAAGAGACACAGACTACAAAGAGACACAGACAGACTGCAAAGAGACAGACTACAAAGAGACACACTACAAAGAGACACAGACTACAAAGAGACACAGACTACAAAGAGACACAGACAGACTGCAAAGAGACAGACTACAAAGAGATACAGATTACAAAGAGACACAGACAGACTACAAAGAGACACAGACTACAAAGAGACACAGACACACTACAAAGAGACACAGACTACAAAGAGACACAGACTACAAAGAGACACAGACTACAAAGAGACACAGACTACAAAGAGACACAGACAGACTACTGACTGTGCTGGACAAGGAGAAGTTCGCTAGTCATCCTGACAATTCTGCTGGATGCGGGTCCGTTCTGCCGCCCGCAGTGGACATCCCCTGTACAGGTTCGGATGGGTTGCACAAACAATTGCTAGTTGCACTGTCGCGGACATTCATTTCGTCAAATGTCTGTCTTTCTCACATGCCTGCCACAATGGTCCTTCAGAATTGTTTTTTGAACTCTAATCTCACTTTTGCGAAGTTTGCTGGTGACTCTAGAACAGCTGAAAATGTATGTGTGTTGATTAAGAGGAAAAGGTGCTTGGTATTTTTATTGTTGTTACTATCAGGAAATGTACAGCCAAATCCGGGTCCACCTGGTAGTTTTAGTCAAATAGCTACTCCTGCTGATTTTAGTTCTAGATCGGGGTTAGGTTTAATTCATTTAAATGTGCGCAGTCTGTTACCTAAATTAGATTTTGTCCGTATTTGGGCGAGTTCAACTGATGCTGATGTCATTGTCTTATCAGAAACGTGGCTAGACAAATCGATCTTGGCCTCTGACATTTACATAAATGGTTACAATGTATATCGCACTGACCGTCCTAAAAAAGGTGGTGGCGTTGCCATTTATGTGAAAAATAAGTTTTCTGTAACAAAAATGGTTTCCAAATCTGTTAGTAAACAACTAGAATTTTTAGCTGTGAATGTCGAAGTAACAAAGGGTCAACAGGTCATGGTGGTGGGTTGCTACAGGGCCCCCTCGGCTGTCAAGGACTCCTTATCTTCATTGGCAAAACTGTTATCTCAACTTTCCTACAAGGAAATAGTGCTGCTTGGTGATTTTAATTGGGATTGGTTAACTTCTGTGTCAGAGGATTTTAAAAACCTGTGTACCTCTTTGAACATTACTCAGATTATAGACAGTCCTACTCGCCCAAATATTAAGTCCCCAAATAAATCCTCCTTAATTGATCTAATTTTAACAAATGTTCCATATAAATACTCATCTGTGGGAGTATTTGCTAATGATGTGAGTGACCACTGTGTTGTAGCCACAATTAGGGACACTAAGGTCCAAAAAGTTAAACCACGCATCATCACAAAGAGAGATAAAAAACACTTAGTGGAGCAGGGTTTTTTACATGATCTGTTTGATTTTGATTGGGGAAAAATCGATCTGTGTGCTGATGTAGAAACTGCATGGTCTTATTTTTATCTTGGTTTTATAAAAATTATAGATAAACATGCACCTCTGCGTAAATTTAGAGTGAAGGGACGAAACAATCCCTGGTTTTCTGCTGAGCTGTCCAATCTCCTTCATGAGAGAAACAATGCCTGGGCAAAGGCTAGGAAATCAGGCTCAGAGGTAGAATGGCTACGCTTTAGGCAGCTAAGGAATAGCTTTACTTCAAATGTCAAAAGTGCTAAGTCAAAGTACTATTTGTCAGTTACCACAGAAAACCTGAATAATCCTAGTAAATTTTGGAAAGCCATAAAATCGATTTCCACTGGTGATATCCCAAATGAGCTACCTCCGTACCTCACCACAGCATCTGGCATTATATCAGACAGGGCCACCATGCTAAATTGCTTTAATAAGCATTTTGTCTCTTGTGGCTCTCTGTTTGATTCTGTCACTGACTGTGCTTCTGCTTCTGTGAACGCTCCAGTCCTTGACTCTGAACAATGTGGTCTGGAAAACCCTTTCAGTTTTACTCCTTTAACTGTTGGTATTGTCCATGAAGCTTTATCCAAGTTAGATCCTAAGAAACCGGCTGGCCCGGACAACGTAGAACCTTTCTTTTTAAAGATAGCTGCAGATTTTATTGCTCCACCTCTTACTTCTCTTTTTAACCTCTCCCTCAGCACAAATACAATTCCTAAAGTATGGAAGTCTGCTTATGTCCTGCCTCTACTGAAAGGAGGGGAGGCAACTATTTTAAATAACTATAGGCCAATCTCTAAATTGTCAGTTTTGGCTAAGGTGCTCGAACGACTTGTGAGTGAACAAGTAAAGGAGTTTTTATGTATAAATGATATCCTGTCTAAACATCAGTCAGGCTTCAGGAAGAAACATAGCACCATCACTGCAACAATGAAAGTGGTAAATGATATTACTAGTATGCTAGATAATAAACAGAGTTGTGCAGCTCTGTTTATTGACCTTTCCAAAGCGTTTGACACCGTTGATCATCGTGTCTTAAAACAGAGGCTACTCAGTACTGGCATATCCAGCCATGCAGTGGGGTGGTTTGTGAACTACCTCTCTGAAAGGTCCCAATGTGTTCACTTTGATGGGCTGTCTTCTGAGTGGTTAAACATTGCTAATGGTGTTCCTCAAGGTTCTGTTTTAGGTCCACTTTTATTCTCCATATATATCAACAGTTTAGGTGAAAATGTGGATGAAGCTACTTTACATTTTTATGCGGACGATACCGTGATGTATTGTGCAGGTCCCTCCATTCAGGAGGCGGTTGTTAAATTACAGGCTGTTTTTAACATTATTCAGACTCAGCTCTCTGAACTAAAGCTTCTTTTAAATGTGGATAAAACCAAGGTAATGCTCTTTTCTAAAGCTAAAAAGACACCAGAGCCTGTTTTAGATATTGTATCAACGCAAGGAACAAAACTTGAAGTGGTTACCTGTTACAAATACCTTGGTATCTTGCTTGATGACTATCTCTCTTTTAAACTTCATGTCAATAACCTGCTTAAAAAACTGAGGGTTAGGCTAGGTTTCTTTTTCAGGAATAAGTCCTGTTTCTCGCTTGAGGCCAGGAAAAGGCTAGTCACTGTGACCTTTTTACCTGTGCTG
>NW_027639715.1:112729-167729 GCF_949606895.1 Notothenia rossii
GGTGTTATGCCAGCTTGAGCTAAATGTAAATATATAAAAGTTGAAGTGAAATAAGTAAGGCCAAAAATGAATTACGTCTGAATATCTTTATTATTTTTACCACTTTTAATTATTTGTGGGCTCGCACATATACCAAAATAGACTAATGTACACTGCAATAAAGATAAAATGTTACAAGTGAAAAATTAACAAAAGAACCCTTTTTTATTTATCAAACAGTAAATTAATACAATCTTACAAATTTGTGATTTGGAAAATGTTGTTATATTTACATGTTTCTTTGGAAAAATAATATTGTAAATGATGTACTTTGTAAATTATTTACATCATGCGAAACCATTTTAACCAGTTCAGCTGCATGACTTATGTCAAATTACAGATTTGGCCATTGAAATCCCTGACAGCGGCCCCCCGGTTCAGGGTAAGTCTTCCGTATCTCGGTTACAGCACATGCAGGCAGCGGGACTCTGATTTTTGGGCCGAGTACACCCCAGCACCAACGTACAAACTGTCGATAAGCTGTATATCGATGCTTCCTAATGAAAAAAAAGTATACAGATTATAAATATATTTGGAGAAAAATAAAATGTTATGTAGTACTATTATGTAGCAATGGTTACAAATTGGCTTATAACATGATATTTGTATTTTACTTGTACAAAATAAATATGAGGTTATACATGACTGCTTGACAGAATCATAGACCTCTTATATATTTCCTCACCTGCATGGGCGCGGGAAGGGGGGTGCTGAGGGCGCTGCAGCACCCCCTAGTGGCAGGCAGGGGGTGCGGAGCTCCCCTGTCTGAATTATTATTTGACGGTTATTGCTGCTCCCGCTGTGCATAATCTGTGTAATATGTAGCCAATAAATTCCACATTGTTGGTAAAATAATATTTTGGCCTGCCCCGAATGTTTTTTCTGTAGCCCCGGACAATTCTACCTCAATAATATAATACATTAACCGTGCTTTACGTGAACCTCATCAAGACACTAGAAAGGACGGCAGGACTGTAATTTCCCGTGTTCAGTGAATGCAACAGAGGCAAGACACCAGACCAATCAGAGAGTTGCATGGAAATAAAAGTGTGCTTGTGTCATTCAAGCTCGCGGCTCTGTGTGTGCGGAAATAGCGCATTTAGTGTGTGTGAGAGAGGGAGAGAGAGAGAGGGACTGGTGCCAGCAGCAGGGACCGTGTTGTTAGCATCTGGTTAGCTAGCTGCACTAACGGACATACGGAGCTGTTTGTTCCTCAACAAGCTGGAGGAGAGCTCTCCTCTCAGACTGAGGGGCTCAGGTGAGCTAAAGGACTCTCTGAGTGTTTAGATAGTTAACTTTAGTCTAAGTTATCTCAGTGGGTCTCAAACGGTTTGGTAAAAAATTATTCAAAAGATTATTTCCGCGGCACACCTTCATATGATCATTATAGTTATAAAAGAAATAAGAGAATAAAGGAAAAACAGTTATGAAATACTATATGGCAGTAAAACAAGAATACAGTTTGAAAGGGGAGTGATTTGTAAAATATCCATAAAGAAAAAGAACATCTGCTTACAGTTGTGTTTCATCTGGATGTTGAGAGATGTATCCATAGATCTCTTAATGTTGCTCTCAAAGTGCACCAGATTGATGCTTTTAACTTCAATATTTAAAAAAAATCTTCCCGGGGAGCATCCCCCCGGACCCCCCTAGAGGAGGTGAGGTCCACTCCCCACTCGTAAAAAATAGCACTTTACCCCTGCCTATATGCCGTGAGCTGATTATCGAGCCTTCATTGTAACAGTCGCGGGTTTACTGTGTGTTTGCGTGTGGGGAGTTTTTTTGTGCGTGCTCTATAGTGCCCATAATAGTGTTCACTGGAGTCCAGCACCTCAGCACCCCCACTCAAAATACCTTCCAGCGCCTCTCCTCACCTGTGTAGTTGTTTCTTTTCCCAAGCATACATTGAACTTGCATACACAGAAAAAATAAAAGCCAAGCTGTTTTTGACTGCTTGAAAGAGTTTAATGGTATCTTTAAAAGTGTACCATATCTGTAGCGACTAAAAGTATTATATGAAAGCAAAGCTGCAATAGGCAGTTGGGTCAATCAATATTTACTTACTGGTGTAGTGGGCCATCAACTGCTCTGCGTTGTTGTTTGTATTGAAGATACGCTATTTTCAGTGTCCAAACACTGAGACAGCCTTCTCTCAAGCCTGGGTGGCTAATAATGCACCTTGGTTTCTCGTCGGTGTCTTCTATCTGGCAGAGTCCTGCACGGGTCTGATTTTCAAGACCCGCTCCCGCCCCGCACCCGTGACGTGCAGTACCGAACCCGCCCCGCTACCCGCACATAGGCCTATTGCCAATTAGTTCCGCAACCCGACCCGACCCGCCGGCACATGATCCGCAACCCGACCCGAACCCGCATATAAGCAGTGACAACGTGCAATTATTAACACACGCAGTTGCATATTTGGCTCAAAAAGCCTGGGATGTTGTTTATTTTCTCCATCTAGGTTGACACCAAAAGCCTCCCAGACGTTGGATTTCGCTCTTGAGGAAGAGTTATTGAAAATGCTGTATTCTCCGCTATAGAGAGCTTCACCTCAGCCATTCAGAATGTGGTGCGCTCAGCAGCAGATTGATGCACTGCAGAGGTTATGATTATGCTCGGTACCGCGGAGGAGAGGTCTGAGGATTTAAACGTTAAACTAAATTATTATTGTTTAAATATATTTATTATGCAACACCCGCAACCGGACCCGCATCATCTTTGTTTTACCCAGAAGTGAACCCGGAAAAAAGCGTTTGAAAAAATACCACCCGCAAATCACCTTTTTTGCGGGTCACCCGTCGGGTACCCGCGGATACCCGACCCGATGCAGGACTCTGCTATCTGGTCAGTAGGTTGCAAACTGTCTATTTGTTCCATCACCTGCCAGATCTCTCTGCAGCATACACATTCATCTGCAGTGGGCATGCTTTCACAGCATTGACATGTAGCCCTACACCTGAATATTGTACATAACATTAAAAAACAAAACAATATCTGCCGGACGTGTGAGGAACAGATGACAAATTAAGATCGACATTTAGTGCAGGTCAAATTAAATAAAACAGAATTTACCATTCAGTATTGTCGACTCGAGTCTCGCCGGCTGCGGAATCCGCTTCTCTTTCACAAGTTTCTGCCTCGTTGTTCGATTGCTGGGCAGGAGGCTCGTACTTATAAGGCAAGATGCCTTGAAGTGAAAGGCTAGCTGGTTCACTCTCTACTTCTGTAACTGAATCCAGATAACCCACCGAATCTGAGCTTGAATGATCGCTCTCGCTGTCGCTGTCTGAAGTTATCGCGTTGCTTGCCATTTGGACTGATTTGATCAAATGGCAATGTTTGCCACGTGTGACGTCACCGCTCGTTCGGGAGTGATCGGGGGCGTACTCGGCAAACTTCGGAACCAACATCGGTTTTTAACGTATATGTCATTTAATTATGACGAAACTTTAAACATTTTTATTTATTTTCATTCTGGTGATATCTAAACTACATGTTAAAAAACACCTGTGTTAGATGCATTACATGGCCTTTAAGGACATTTCGGATAGGGGTGTGTGGTCATGCATGACCACACACCCCTGGGGTGCACGTGCACCCCAGGAGGCAACGGGACGTGTAACTCAGAGAAGAGCAGCACCAGCCTCAAAGAGCTTTTACTCACCGCCTACTCTGTGTTTACCTTCACCCGAACAGCTAAAGAGTGACCACAGGCTGTTACGTTTGAACCACACACACCTCTACACACACACACACACACACACCTCTACACACACACACACACACACACACCTCTACACACACACACACACCTCTACACACACACACACACACACCTCTACACACACACACCTCTACACACATCGAACTGCCCGATTACTCCCCCTTTTATTAGTTTTATGAAGGAGATGTCCGGTCACCAGGGCGAATGATGGGCGGACTGGGACTAAAAATCAGCCCGGGAATCTCACCCAGCCCCGCCCCCGTAGACTGTCAACCGGGGGGGAGCCTCGCTGCGAGGAAACGGTGGACCTAGTGGCCCGATCGGATTGCGAGCGGCCCACTTCGGTACCGGCCCATTGGGATTCGTCCCGAACGTCCCGATGGCCAGTCCGCCACTGGTCCGAGTACAGCAGACTCTGAGTCATTATAAAACATATCATATACATACTTGCCAACCCTCCCGATTTTCGCGGGAGACTCCCGATTTCATTGCCCTCTCCCGGTTTCCTCCCGGGGTCATATTTCTCCCGATTTCTGACATCAGATTTATTCACGAGTCACGACTGTTTCCACTCGGACTTTAATACAGCTACACCATTGTTTGCTTTCCATGGAAGCGCGTCTTTTTATTAGCGCGCGCAACTGAGGGTGAGGCAGGTAGTCACAGAAAACAGAACAAATCGACAACTCTACCCTCTGCTCACTCCTTTCCTATAATACAGGTCCAGCCCACACATATGCTGCATCAAGACAACTACAATAAGCATGTTAATCAAATACAGCTCGGCGATCCACTAGCCCCCCTCGCCCAACCCCCTGCGGTGGTTTTGAAATGCTTCTGATTTCTGAGGTCTCAAGGTTGATTATTCAGAAATGGACCAATCTGCACAATGACTACTTTTACTGTCGCTACTTACACTATATTTTGATGAGAATACTTTTCTACATTAACTTGAGGAACATTTTGAATGCATGGCTTTTACTGAAACAGAGTATTCCTACAGTCTGGTACTTCTACTTTTACTCAAGTACAAGATCTGAGTCCACTTTTACTAAAAGTACCATATCTGAGTACTTCATATTTCATATTTCACTTCTTAATGATCTCATTATCTCTGATCTCCAGTCGGTCCATTTGATTTGAATGAAGTTAATTGTCTCTCTCTCAGATGTTAACCTGTAGCCTCTCTATCAGATGTTAACCTGTAGCCTCTCAGATGTTAACCTGTAGTCTCTCTCTCAGATGTTAACCTGTAGCCTCTCTATCAGATGTTAACCTGTAGCCTCTCAGATGTTAACCTGTAGTCTCTCTATCAGATGTTAACCTGTAGCCTCTCTATCAGATGTTAACCTGTAGCCTCTCAGATGTTAACCTGTAGCCTCTCTCTCAGATGTTAACCTGTAGCCTCTCTATCAGATGTTAACCTGTAGCCTCTCTCTCAGATGTTAACCTGTAGCCTCTCAGATGTTAACCTGTAGCCTCTCTCTCAGATGTTAACCTGTAGCCTCTCTATCAGATGTTAACCTGTAGCCTCTCTATCAGATGTTAACCTGTAGCCTCTCTATCAGATGTTAACCTGTAGCCTCTCAGATGTTAACCTGTAGCCTCTCTATCAGATGTTAACCTGTAGCCTCTCAGATGTTAACCTGTAGCCTCTCTCTCAGATGTTAACCTGTAGCCTCTCTATCAGATGTTAACCTGTAGCCTCTCTATCAGATGTTAACCTGTAGCCTCTCTATCAGATGTTAACCTGTAGCCTCTCTATCAGATGTTAACCTGTAGCCTCTCTCTCAGATGTTAACCTGTAGCCTCTCTATCAGATGTTAACCTGTAGCCTCTCTATCAGATGTTAACCTGTAGCCTCTCTATCAGATGTTAACCTGTAGCCTCTCTATCAGATGTTAACCTGTAGCCTCTCTATCAGATGTTAACCTGTAGCCTCTCTATCAGATGTTAACCTGTAGCCTCTCTCTCAGATGTTAACCTGTAGCCTCTCTCTCAGATGTTAACCTGTAGCCTCTCTATCAGATGTTAACCTGTAGCCTCTCTATCAGATGTTAACCTGTAGCCTCTCTATCAGATGTTAACCTGTAGCCTCTCTATCAGACCTTAACCTGTAGCCTCTCTATCAGATGTTAACCTGTAGCCTCTCTCTCAGATGTTAACCTGTAGCCTCTCTCTCAGATGTTAACCTGTAGCCTCTCTCTCAGATGTTAACCTGTAGCCTCTCTCTCAGATGTTAACCTGTAGCCTCTCTCTCAGATGTTAACCTGTAGCCTCTCTCTCAGATGTTAACCTGTAGCCTCTCTATCAGATGTTAACCTGTAGCCTCTCTATCAGATGTTAACCTGTAGCCTCTCAGATGTTAACCTGTAGCCTCTCTATCAGATGTTAACCTGTAGCCTCTCTATCAGATGTTAACCTGTAGCCTCTCTATCAGATGTTAACCTGTAGCCTCTCTCTCAGATGTTAACCTGTAGCCTCTCTCTCAGATGTTAACCTGTAGCCTCTCTATCAGATGTTAACCTGTAGCCTCTCTATCAGATGTTAACCTGTAGCCTCTCAGATGTTAACCTGTAGCCTCTCTATCAGATGTTAACCTGTAGCCTCTCTCTCAGATGTTAACCTGTAGCCTCTCTATCAGATGTTAACCTGTAGCCTCTCTCTCAGATGTTAACCTGTAGCCTCTCTCTCAGATGTTAACCTGTAGCCTCTCTCTCAGATGTTAACCTGTAGCCTCTCTCTCAGATGTTAACCTGTAGCCTCTCTCTCAGATGTTAACCTGTAGCCTCTCTCTCAGATGTTAACCTGTAGCCTCTCTCTCAGATGTTAACCTGTAGCCTCTCTCTCAGATGTTAACCTGTAGCCTCTCTCTCAGATGTTAACCTGTAGCCTCTCAGATGTTAACCTGTAGCCTCTCTATCAGATGTTAACCTGTAGCCTCTCAGATGTTAACCTGTAGCCTCTCAGATGTTAACCTGTAGCCTCTCTATCAGATGTTAACCTGTAGCCTCTCAGATGTTAACCTGTAGCCTCTCTCTCAGATGTTAACCTGTAGCCTCTCTCTCAGATGTTAACCTGTAGCCTCTCAGATGTTAACCTGTAGCCTCTCTATCAGATGTTAACCTGTAGCCTCTCAGATGTTAACCTGTAGCCTCTCTATCAGATGTTAACCTGTAGCCTCTCAGATGTTAACCTGTAGCCTCTCTATCAGATGTTAACCTGTAGCCTCTCAGATGTTAACCTGTAGCCTCTCTCTCAGATGTTAACCTGTAGCCTCTCTCTCAGATGTTAACCTGTAGCCTCTCTCTCAGATGTTAACCTGTAGCCTCTCTCTCAGATGTTAACCTGTAGCCTCTCTATCAGATGTTAACCTGTAGCCTCTCTATCAGATGTTAACCTGCAGTTTGTGAATATAAAATGGAAGAAGATAAAATGGAACAGAAGAACAGTTTGATTAGCGTTAGCCGCCGTTAGCACCAAGGAGACAGCGAACTGGTGTTTTAATATACATTTATTTGATTGGATTAATGACAACATTTCTGGGTGACAATAGAGATGTATTTTTACCAAATAATTTCCAAATGTAGTAATGTTACATTTTAACGTATGTCCTGAGTAAAGATAACACAACGAAAACATGTGCATTCATCAGCCTCTCATTTACTGTACAGTTACTTTAATTACATGGTTCTATATTTAAATACTCCTCAACCCCAGTGAGGTGTTTCAGGATGACTGCTGAGGTTTCTGTCAAAGCACCGATGTAAGGGCCGATGGAGGGCCGATGGGGTTCTGATGGGGGTCTGATGGGGGTCCTTTAGAACAAATCTGACAGTTTTCCCAGGCCTCCCATGACTCCTGAAAACATGGCAGAAAAGACAGTTATAACATGTACCAAAGACACCTATAAAACCAGTCGTTTTAGTTCAAATACAGATGATTGGATATTAGCACAGAAGCTAACAGGTGGTCAGATCTATGGCCGATATTTTCTGAGGTTGGCGCCGAATCGCAGGGCCGGTTGGTGAACTGTAGCTAACCGCTAGCTAACTGCTAAAGATAGCCTCCTCACCCACAAAATAAAAAAATAGGGTGAAAATAGCAAGCTTGCTAACGGTCAGTCTGTAGACACGTTAGCTTGTTTGCTTAGCTAGGATGCTAACAGAACATCAAGCTAACACTGGGATCTCCTCAAAGTAACTGCACAAGCCTGTAAGATGTGTAATATCTTTATTTAAAACCCATAAAGTGTAGGGAACACCTTTAAAATGAGGAAAAACTAAAAAACAAACTGAGTCAGCCGTGTTTAGCTTGCTAACAGTGTGCTGCTGCTAACATGCACTCTACATCTGGAAGGGCTAATGTGGTGTGCTAACGTAACGCAACATCTTGTGAGCGTTAGTGCAGACGATGTCTTTACAGCCAAACTGGAAATGACCCCAGTTAAAAAAAAATTGGTAACTTTTGTTAGGTTTCGTGACGTTATCAGTGAAACAAGCTGAGCTAACGTTAGCCGTTAGCTCGTAGCGGCTAAGCTCAGTCTCCACCAGAGAAACTCTGATTTCTTTTAACCTAACATTTCTTTATTTGATGTTTTTACTGCGTTAAATCAGAGAGGAGGAGAACTCTGGATCTTCAGTAATCAGAGACACAAGCTGAGCCAACCTTAGCCATTAGCTCGTAGCGGCTAAGCTCAGTCTCCACCTGAGGCACTGTGGTTTTTTTAACCTAAAATGTCTTTATTTTGTGTTTTTACTGCTTTGAATCAGAAACCTCTGGATCTTAGAAACACTCCGTCAGATCGACTCACCTCCTCCGTCGTCTTTTTTGTCATCTTTGCCCGTAACGAATGAGAGGGCGTCGTCGAGACCCAAACCATTATCTTCGTCTTTCTTTCCTCCTCCGAGGCTCATCAGTTGATCGATCGCTCCCCCTTTATCTGCCTCAGCGGCCTCTTTCTTGTCTCCACCCATAGCTTTCTCCACCATGTCCTCCACAAAGTCCCCTGCAGAGCAAACACAGGTAAGAGATACCATTAGGGCCATAAACAAGAATGCAAGATCAAAAGACGAATGAATGCATGATTAAAGAAAACATGGAAATACCCCACAATAATAAAAATTAATTAATACAAATAATGTGATAAATTAAGACTAATTTAAAAGAGATATAAATAAATGTGAAATTAAAAAATTAAAAAAAAAAAAAAAAAAAAAAAAAATCTAGAAAAGCTAAACATTTTATTTTATAACTAAATAAATAAATATGAAAAGAATTGGGAATAAAAAGAGAAATTAATTAAAAGAATATGTAATGAAATGATAATTGTTGAATTATAAGGAAAGGTAATAAATAGAAACAGGTTGCAAGGCTTTCATTCAGTAATTGAATATTTGATCACAACAAATTGGAAAGATGTTCAATAATAAACAAAATAATGTCCAAACTAACTATAAATGCTTTAAAGCATAAGAAAATATAAGTAGTAAGTTAAGGAAGTCCGTAAATATTCTTCTTCTTTGTACCCAGTTCATCCTTTCTTAGAGACGTTTTATTTGTATGGCATGATGTGCTGGAGCTTATTATATTTATAATACGTGACATAAAGCCGGCTGGTTAATATATTAACATCTCATTGTACAGTCTGAACGCCTTCTGAACTGTTTACACACGCCGGGCACAAGATGGCAGCACAGAGACATATCTTTAATGTGTAAAAGGTCCCCTATGACACTGTTTCTCATCAGTGTATCACAGGTCTCAGATATATCCATATTACCTTGGTTGCTGATTGGCTAATGGTTACACAAGACAAAACATCGTTATGACATCAAGTGGCCAAAATCTGATGTATATTACAGGGTTAACATCATTATTATTTATCATTGCACTAGTGTGGAGTATATTTAGTGTTTTTGTTCAAGTCCATATATATTATATAGATTTATAAAAAACATGAACTCGATTTTAATTGTATCTTTGCTATTACACTCCACATTGATGTGTGTTTACCTACTTACTATACATAGATTTTAATAAAGGGTGCTTTTCCCTCTCTATGTTTATCTACATATATTTCTATATAATGTACTCACCGGCCTTCTCTCCGACAATTTTGGCGACCGAGTTTCCACCGAGGTTTGCCAGGAAGTCCATGTCTGCAGTGTGTGTGTGATGGAGGACGTCTGCTCTTCTTATAGCTGCAGCTGGTAGAACAGGTGAGGCAACAGCTGCCTCGCCCAGGAGAGGAATCAGGGGAGGAACCAATCAGAATCAGGTTCAGGTGTGTCTGCAGAGACAGTGTTTTAAAACCTGTGTGTGTGTGTGTGTGTGTGTGTGTGTTCCTCCCTTCTGAAGAATTTAAAAAAGGCATCCTGACTCACCAAACCTTGTTTATTCATGTTCACAAAAAGACTCCGTGACGATGAGGAGGATGAATGATTGAGCGATGTGTCATTAAAGAGGCCTCATTCTTCTTCTGTGGTGGTGCTGCCTCTCTTTGTTTACTTCAGGAAAAGTGACGCCTGTTTCGTTGACTATGTCTAATTGATCTGTGCAGCATCATGGCTAACTGCTGCTCTGCTGGCGCTGTGTTAACCGTGTTCTGCTCCATAGCTTCTCTGGAATCACTGCACTGAACATCACACCCTGCATTTACATGTGTTACGTTCCCTCCTGGACGAGGGGCGCCAAGGGGCGTAACAACATATACTAACAACCGGGAGAGAGAGGAGAGAGAGGAGAGAGAGGAGACTGACATGCAGCCAGAGGAGAAGGAGAGAGACTGCAGCCTTCCTCAGGGCCTTATGGAGGGATTGGAGCACCTGAGGGAGACAATCAGGGGGAGAGGGGGAGAGACACACAACACGGCAGATAACAACATTCTATTTAATATTCCTCATGATGATGATGATGATGATGATGACGGGGATAATGGAGGACGATCAGGTGTCAGGGCGGGTTTTGTCCCCAGGCGGCTGTATTGTGTTTATTCTGCTCGACAGGAAACTCCCTGTTGTTAACAACACCTGAGCTGACACTAGATACACCTGACATCAGCAGGAGAGGACTCTTTAAAGTAGAGACACTACATACTGATATACACCTGAATATCAGCAGGAGAGGACTCTTTAAAGTAGAGACACTACATACTGATATACACCTGAACATCAGCAGGAGAGGACTCTTTAAAGTAGAGACACTACATACTGATATACACCTGAACATCAGCAGGAGAGGACTCTTTAAAGTAGAGACACTACATACTGATATACACCTGAACATCAGCAGGAGAGGACTCTTTAAAGTAGAGACACTACATACTGATATACACCTGAACATCAGCAGGAGAGGACTCTTTAAAGTAGAGACACTACATACTGATATACACCTGAACATCAGCAGGAGAGGACTTTTTAAAGTAGAGACACTACATACTGATATACACCTGAACATCAGCAGGAGAGGACTCTTTAAAGTAGAGGCACTACATAGTGATATACACCTGAACATCAGCAGGAGAGGACTCTTTAAAGTAGAGACACTACATACTGATATACACCTGAACATCAGCAGGAGAGGACTCTTTAAAGTAGAGACACTACATAGTGATATACACCTGAACATCAGCAGGAGAGGACTCTTTAAAGTAGAGACACTACATACTGATATACACCTGAACATCAGCAGGAGAGGACTCTTTAAAGTAGAGACACTACATACTGATATACACCTGAACATCAGCAGGAGAGGACTCTTTAAAGTAGAGACACTACATACTGATATACACCTGAACATCAGCAGGAGAGGACTCTTTAAAGTAGAGACACTACATACTGATATACACCTGAACATCAGCAGGAGAGGACTCTTTAAAGTAGAGACACTACATACTGATATACACCTGAACATCAGCAGGAGAGGACTCTTTAAAGTAGAGACACTACATACTGATATCATACTGATATACACCTGAACATCAGCAGGAGAGGACTCTTTAAAGTAGAGACACTACATACTGATATACACCTGAACATCAGCAGGAGAGGACTCTTTAAAGTAGAGACTCTACATACTGATGTACACCTGAACATCAGCAGGAGAGGACTCTTTAAAGTAGAGACACTACATACTGATATACACCTGAACATCAGCAGGAGAGGACTCTTTAAAGTAGAGACACTACATACTGATATACACCTGAACATCAGCAGGAGAGGACTCTTTAAAGTAGAGACACTACATACTGATATACACCTGAACATCAGCAGGAGAGGACTCTTTAAAGTAGAGACACTACATACTGATATACACCTGAACATCAGCAGGAGAGGACTCTTTAAAGTAGAGACACTACATACTGATATACACCTGAACATCAGCAGGAGAGGACTCTTTAAAGTAGAGACACTACATACTGATATACACCTGAACATCAGCAGGAGAGGACTCTTTAAAGTAGAGACACTACATACTGATATACACCTGAACATCAGCAGGAGAGGACTCTTTAAAGTAGAGACACTACATACTGATATACACCTGAACATCAGCAGGAGAGGACTCTTTAAAGTAGAGACACTAATACTGATATACACCTGAACATCAGCAGGAGAGGACTCTTTAAAGTAGAGACACTACATACTGATATACACCTGAACATCAGCAGGAGAGGACTCTTTAAAGTAGAGACACTACATACTGATATACACCTGAACATCAGCAGGAGAGGACTCTTTAAAGTAGAGACTCTACATACTGATGTACACCTGAACATCAGCAGGAGAGGACTCTTTAAAGTAGAGACACTACATACTGATATACACCTGAACATCAGCAGGAGAGGACTCTTTAAAGAGAGACACTACATACTGATATACACCTGAACATCAGCAGGAGAGGACTCTTTAAAGTAGAGACACTACATACTGATATACACCTGAACATCAGCAGGAGAGGACTCTTTAAAGTAGAGACACTACATACTGATATACACCTGAACATCAGCAGGAGAGGACTCTTTAAAGTAGAGACACTACATACTGATATACACCTGAACATCAGCAGGAGAGGACTCTTTAAAGTAGAGAAACTACATACTGATATACACCTGAACATCAGCAGGAGAGGACTCTTTAAAGAGAGACACTACATACTGATATACACCTGAACATCAGCAGGAGAGGACTTTTTAAAGTAGAGACACTGGCCTGGAGCATTAGATGGGTGGGGAACGAAAAATATTTGAAAGTCAAATGAATAAAGTAAATTTCCCAGAGGCTCCGATAACACGGGAACACTTCTCTTTTTTTAAGTCAGGACAAGAACAACATGGTTAAATTCTTTTTTAGAAATATTGGATTTTAATTAAATAAGGTTTTCATATAATTAAATTATTAGAAAAACCTGCTCTAAATCATAATCCATAATGTGTGCTGTAAATGGGCGATAACTGCATTTGGTTCAGCGACATATTTGATGAATTCTAACACATTCAGAGTCAGAAATGAAATGCATTCCCTGTCAGTTCAGAGACGCTGCTCCCAGTATCTGGGCGGGTTGAGCTTCGTGCGTCGGAACACTAAGCTGCTCGTTAAACTCCAGAAGAACTGGTTTAGTTTGAGGCAAGTTTTCACTTCATCTGGAAGTCCGTCGAGGAATATCACAAATGTCGCGAAGCCTGCGAGCTAGTTCAGGCACTCAACTCGAGCACCAATGACACATTAATACGTGACGTATGGAGCTATTTCAGGGTCATAAGTTTTGATCACTCAAAAGAGTTTTTATCCTGAACTTTGAAAAATACCATGATAAGTATTTGAAATCATTTTTCAGGTTGAATATTATTTTGATTCAGTTCAGCAATTTTTTTGAATAAAATATTTATTTTCAGATTTCACTTTTATACATATTTTGATATTTGAATCCTTATTTTTTTCAGTTGCAGATTTTTCGTTTTGAGATTCAAAACAATAAATTTTTCAGTTGGCCCTGATGTTGCTTGGGGGGGGAGGGGCGGGGCTTACCAAAGAGTAGTTTAGCATCCTGAGTGACAGGCCTCCCTCTGTCATGTTGCCTTCATGGATGTTACAAAACTGAGACCAGCGTCAAAGTTCGGTTAAGCGAGCTGTTGAGCATCGTAGTTGGCAACAATCAAGTACAAATAAACTGTGCTAGAATGTGAAATTACGTATCCACAACGAGCCAGCAGGTTGTTCTGGTGGACCTGACGCACATCCCCCGCTGTCTCACGGAGAGATACCGCAGGTCCTTCCTTCCTGCAGGCTATAGAACCAGCACAGCCCCTAGTAGACCCCGCACAAAACAACAGACTATAACACCTCTTGTTGATAAATACCAACTATGTGCAATATTTGCAATATATATATATATATATATATATATAAATTGTAAGCAATTATAGAACCCTGAAGGCAGGAGAGACTGAAAAGAGTCAAGGGAAGCTTATAAAAGTTAACAGCATTTAACTACACAAAAGATTCGGTGGTGTACTAAATGAAATGTGCGAGTGGAGGCGCTCTCCTCATCCGACCGGTCAGTTCAGGTCAGGGGGTCGAAAAGATCAATTCTTGGCTTGCTCTTCCTGTTGTCATCTGAGGTCTTCTCCTATTGGCCGGCGTCGTCGGGGGGTGGGTCCAATGCAATTCCTGCCTTTTTCTGTAGCTAAATTGCATCATTCTGGTGCCTGTGGTTATTTAAACATTCCCTAATAAACGTTATTCAGCGTCAATAAATGAGTGCTAATCCCAGTGTGCTCAGTGTACAACATCACATGTCATTTCACCTTGGCTAAATGTTTGAAAACGTAGCATTTCACCACATGCTAATGCTAACCGGAAATGAAGAATTTTCAGAATAAAAGTGTTAAGTTAATAGTGTGAACTTCCGGTTTTTCAGAATAAAACTGATTTAAATTCAATAGTATATTTAATTCAAATTACGCCATATCGACATTGATTTTAATTTCTAACAATATATATAAATATATATATGTATATATATATATATATATATATATGCCGTTAAAAACTGCGCAATATATACTTGGCTGCTAAATCCGCAGAACTGTCACAGGGTGTGTATTATGTAAAATGTGTAACTTTAAAAATATATATAATTTCTTTTTTTAATCTTTAATACTTTTTGTATGCTTGCTTTAGGTAACATTAAGCTGTCTTTGGCTCTTGTCTGCTGTAACAATGTAAATGTATCCCCTGTGGGACTAATAAAGGTATTCTGATTCTGATCGCAAAAGCCAAGCAAATACTATGCTGCGTTCATGGAGCTACGTGGAAGTGGGGAAGGACAATGCTTGATTGCGGATACGTGATTTCACATTCTAGTGCAGTTTATTGCTCTTATACCTTGATTGTTGCCAACTACGATGCTCAACAGCTCGCTTAAAGGAACTTTGACACTGGTATCAGTTTACCACCAATCACGGGAGTATTGTGTATAGAAAGTATTCAGTTATATTTCTCGCGCTACCTAATATCCATGAAGGCAACATGACAGAGGGAGGCCTGCCACTCAGGATGCCAAACTACTCTTTGGTAAGCCCCACCCCCCCAACCAACATCAGGGTCAAAAGTTTGAAAGTGAAAAAAAAAGATCTGAAAGCGAAAAAGGATCTGAAGGTGAAAAGCTGTTAATTGTTTTGAATCTGAAAACAAAAAATCTGCAACTGAAAAAAATAAGGATTCAAATATCAAAATATGTATAAAAGTGAAATTTGAAAATGAATATTTTATTCAAAAAAATTGTTGAACTCAATCAAAACAATATTCAATCTGAAAAATGATTTCAAAAACTTATTTTTATTTTGAATACATCATTGCATTTGTCAAAGTTCAGGATAAAAACTTGAACTTTCAAATAAATTGTATTTTTTTGGACGATCAAAACTTATGACCCGGAAATAGCTCCATAGTAACGCACCTACGCTCCTCTTACAACCAATCAATCACATTCTCCTAAACTAATTCTGCTGCTGCCGAGTTCACTTGCTACTGCTGTGTTTCATGTTGCTGCCGCTCGCCTGCCCACCACCGCCCCAGCTTCCATTCAAATCCTACATTTATGGGAAAAAACTTGAATTAATAAAATCACAAATGAACCAGAAAAAAAACGAATATTTTCTCCCATTAAATTCACAAAGTCATGAAGAAACACTCAGGAGTTTTCTACAAAGTGAAAGAAAAACAACGCTAATTTTCTCCTAAATTTACGAATTGAACAGTTTATTTCTTGTTAATTGACAACCTTCATCTTAAAGATTTGTTTTGAAATTATCTAAAATATTAGCAATTCAAGCATGATACACGAAGTGCAAATAAAGTGTAGAACTGATAATAATGTGTAAAGAGAGCTAGTCAGAAACAGGGCGAGGCTCCCTCAGGGTTACTTTTAAGAGTTTGATCCTTAATGCAGGAATGTGTGTGTGTGTGTGTGTGTGTGTGTGTGTGTGTGTGTGTGTGTGTGTGTGTGTGTGTGTGTGTGTGTGTGTGTGTGTGTGTGTGTGTGTGTGTGTGTGTGTGTGTGTGTGTGTGTGTGTGACTGTGTCTCACCTTAAGGCCCTGACACACCAGGCCGAAATCGTCCTTTTTCATTAGTCGGACGACGAGGCGTGCCCTGTCGCCCAAACTCAATTTGGTGTGACGAATACACACTACCGCCGCCTGCTGGTAAGGAGAGTTATTGCCACTCACGCATGCGCAGTTCGTACGTGCTCGGCTGAAGTCTTTGCGGTGTGTTCCAGTCAAGCGGCAAACTCTGTGGAAGAGCGGGACGCCAATACGGAAGTGGCACACACTGCAGTTCATATATGGGCCGCTAGGGACTGACTTCAGAAAGGAGCAATCTCCATAGACCCCCATGTTAAAATGCCCAACTTCAAAAAAACATGTTTCTACCCATGGATGCAATAAATATTATTATGAATATAGTTCGATTCCACCTTCATGATTATGGATCTGTGAGTGAATTGTTTTCTAACACGACCCTTTTATTTATATTAGGTCTTAACGTTTTTGCATAAATTAGGGCGTGGTCACATTGAGTGATGGCTCTGTGAAGTGACTGCTGCTGTTAGCTTCTTGTCTCTCTGCTAGCTGCTCCGTGAAGCTACAGGCACTCTGCCTGTTCAGCTCATCCAGGGAACACAACTTGCCCCCGGCCGTGTTTGTTTGTTCTTCATGCTCATATATCGGACTATTGTGACTCGCTCTGCTGTTGAAACAGACGGTGCATGAATGCGGTTTTGCGGTAAGTGAAAATCGAGTACTTATTTATGTGTTAATGATTTTAATCAGCTACGTAATGAATGTTACGGCTTGGGTTAGCGTGTAAGCGAGTGATAGCTACATCGGTGCTAACGATGCTAATCGTAGCCTCCAAGTTAAAATCATAGACTATATTTATAAAGGTTAAAACGAAATAGAGAAGTGTTAAGTGTTAAGTGGGATAATACTGTCCAACAAACGGCTTCGGTTTGAGGTTGATAAAATAAGGTCATCCTTGTAACTTAGAGAGATGATTATTATGTAGGTAGGAACTGCATGCGTTGTTAAGGTTAATTTAAAATGGCTGTGCTCAAGTATGTAGACAAGCTAATGTCGAAGTAGTGTATGTGAAATCAACCTCACAATAAGATGTGTGTATATTACAATTATTAATGTCATATTTCAAGATGATTACTTAGATATTACAATATGGTTGGTTGAGCTGGAGTTCATTATTGAGCTTACTCGTTAACGTCACAGTCATCTGAAGAACGAACCCAAACCTTGTTGTTTTTATGAATTGCATTACGGTATCAAATAAACATTAGCATTGGTAACACAACTTCCAAAGTTACAGTAAAATAAAAAGGACCCTGACTCGGAAAAAACACAATCCAACATGTTCAACAGAAGAGAATCAGTTATATTGTTTGTACACATGGTACTTTATATATCTGTTTGTTTAAGGTGTCCAGGTGATGCAGACAGGCTGGACCAGAGAGTGAGAGACAGAACTGGACTCCTCACAGCAGTGAACTTCAGCTCAGGTACTAAGACTCTCTTTTTCATACTGTACAAAGAATCAAGAAAGATATTGGTTTAAATAAATGAAGTATTGACTTTAATACACTGATATACATTCCATTGAACAATACTAGATACTAGATCACCTACACATCAGTGAAGTTGAGGGTTTTTTCTGTGCAAAAAGTTACATTTAGATATTTAGCAATATGATTTTGTCAGCTTTCTAATTTAATGTATTGAAGGCAAAGATATTTAACACATAGTGAGAACTGCTACTATTTATCTCTGAATATTGTCTGTAAAAAACGTGGTAAAAGTGATTCTTTCAGTGAGACAGCAGAGAAGCTTCTACAGTCGCACTACGTTTTGATAACAGTTCAATATTATTTTGATAATAACATATATTTCAATGTTGATGAACTTCATACTGTTCATTCATAATCTGATTGTCTTTGTAGCTCACTGTTGAAACAAAAACATTACAAAATAATTATATCTCCAGCCCCTAAACACACAAACACACCGCTTTCATAAATAACACACTTGTTCTGCAATAACATGTTTTATGTTTCCTGTCATGTTTGTTAGGAAAGGACCTGCCTGAAAGACACGACATGTTCTCCTTCTCTGAGCGTCAAGAAGAACATCCAAGAGGAACATTAAAAGCTGATGCTATGAGATTTTAAGACCACTAAGAAACTACTTTTATTGTAAAAACAGTCAGCTGATCGAATGCACCTATTTCCACATCTCCACTCCATCAGCTGATTGTTTCTATTTGCCTCGCTTCATGAGCTTCACATCACTTGTGCCTTGTACCGCAGAGTTTGCAACGTCACAAATAAATGGGTCCAATCTTCAGTCAGATGTGAATGTGTAATCTAACATCTTCAGTCAGAATAATGGACCAAAGGAGAGCAAATACAATTTGTTGAAATGTGAACCAAAAGTTAATCAAATGTTTTAAATAAAAAGCACATATGGACAGAAGGTGTAAAACTATTAAAGTAAACACATTTAGTCAAATAGCGTGACAGACTAGGCCTGTGCAGCTGGTATCAGCTTTGCCCAGCATGGGCTCCTCCATCAGGCCTGGACCTCTCTGGACACCACGCTGTCTCAATCCGTCCACACTGAATATGAGAGGGGGAAAATGAAAAAAACAAATGCTTTAGCCCAGGGGTGGGGAACCTCTGGCCTTCGGGCCGTATATGGCCCGCGAGACCATTTGGTACGGCCCTCGAGGTGATTTATAAACACACGCAAACATAGCCGTGGGAACATGTTTCAAATGGGGGGTGCTGTGGGGATGACACCAGGGCTGGTTCTGACCAATGTGCTGCCCTATAGGCAAGATTTTAGCTGGCAATGAAAAACCTCTACAAAAGACCACGACACTGCAAAAAGAGAAATATATTGACATGGTGCACAGCTTATATAACAAGGCTTCAAATGTATTATATATTATAACATGTCTTAATTGGGGGGGTGGACTTCACATCCTCTTGGGGGACCGGGGGTACCCCCCCCGGGAAGATATTTTTAACATTTTAAAGTAAAATGCTTCAATTTGGTGCACTTTGAGCGCCCAATTAGAGACTGATCTAGGGGGTACAACTCTAAACACCCATATGAAAAAGATCGGTTTGCATTTTATTAATCAAATAAGTAGGTATGTGAACATTTCCAATAACCTACCATAGCCAATAACAAATACATGTAACTTATTTTATTTGTGTTGTTCATTCATATCTTATTTTACCAGTTAACATTTATTTATTTATGTATATTTTTAAATCTCTCCAGTTTTAAACAATATTTTTGGTTTACTGTCCTATATTATTCACTGGAATGATTTCAAACCTGTTTTTATTTATCCTAATAATTATAAAGGAGTGCCTTGGAAATATTTGTTTACATAAATTGTGATCAAAACGTTTGAGACCCACTGAGATCATTTAGACTAAAGTGAACTATCTAAACCCTCAGAGTCCTTTACCTCACTGAGCCTCTCAGTCTGACAGGAGAGAACTCTCCCTCCACATTATTGTAGAAACAGCTTCTTATATCCGTTAGCGCAGCAGAAGCTAACAACATTCCCCGCCGGTACCGCGGTATCCCCTCTCTCTATCTCTCTCACTTTGGCTGTGAGCTGCAGGCGCCTGATAAGCCAACATCCCCCACTTTCATCACTTACAGCGCCCATCGTACAGGACAAATGGAAAATGTAACCGGGGTGAAAAGGGTGTTATCTTTACTTAATTATGAATGTTGTTACATCAATGCTGAAAATTCGTTTTTTTTTAATTATATCTTATGGAAGTGCAGATCCCCTGTCCTCCACCAGGGGGTGCTGCAGCACCCTCAGCACCCCTACTTCCCACGGCCCTGCACGCAAAAAAGAAAATAATTCAAGAAATCTAGACCGCAAAATAATTAAACAAGCTTGTTTTTCCTGACCAAGGTCAGGGTCCTTGAACACAACACGAGCCTAACGTGTCATCACGTGTTATATATGTCTCGTCTGACAGGAGTGTAGTTCTAACGGAGAGCACCAGAACGCGGCTCCGGGCCGGGACTTCACAAATTGCAGTACCCATGAGGAGCTGTACACATGCTGCAGTTTCTGCGTGGCTGTGTCTTTAGTTGAAAGGCCAGTGACGATCTGTTCATCTGTCATACTGATCATACAGTCAATAACTTTGATGTTATTAGCATCTGGTTAGCTAGCTATGCTAACGAATATAAGAAGCTTTTTCTCCAACCAGTGAGGTAAAGGCACATCTTTATATGATCATTATAGCTATAAAAAAATAAGAGAATAAAGTAAACGGGTATAAAATACTATATGACAGTAAAACAAAGTTGTTATTAATAAACAAGAATACAGTTTGAAAGGGAAGTGATTTGTAAAATATCCATAAAGAAACAAATCTGTTTACAGTTCTGTTTCATCTGGGTGTTGAGAGATGGATCCATAGATCTCTTCATGTTGCTCTCAAAGTGCACCAGATTGATGCTTTTAACTTCAACATTTAAAAAGAAATCTTCCTGGTGGTGCATGCCCCCAAACCCCCCTAGGTGAGGTTAGATCCGCCCCCCCCCCCCCACACTTAAATCATGTCCACATTGATATGAAACTAAATACATTTGCACACATCTTGTGTCCATATCTTTCTGTTTTGGTGGTCATGCCACGGTGCATGAATGCGCGGGTCATGGTCAAATATCTGGATTCAGACGTTGCTTTTTCTTTGCACAGCATGAAAGAAAGGCCAAATGAATGGGCTGTGATTTGAGTTTTTTAAGCAGACGTTGAGGTCAATCATTTGTACGGCCCTCGAAGGATTTTGTAAAAATTGAAATGGCCCTTGAGAGGAAAAAAGTTCCCCACCCCTGCTCTAGCCAATAAGAAACATAAAGTTGACTGTCTCACTCTCCGTCACTCTTCGTCACTCTCACTCGTTGTCACTCTTTGTCACTCTTCGCCACTCTCACTCTTCGCCACTCTCACTCTTTGTCACTCTCTGTCACTCTTTCTCACTCTCACTCTTTCTCACTCTCACTCTTTGTCACTCTTCGTCACTCTTTGTCACTCTCACTCTTTGTCACTCTCACTCTTTGTCACTCTCACTCTTTGTCACTCTTCGTCACTCTTTGTCACTCTCACTCTTTGTCACTCTCACTCTTCGTCACTCTTTGTCACTCACTCTTCGTCACTCTTTGTCATTCTCACTCTCCGTCACTCTTTGTCACTCTCACTCTTCGTCACTCTTTGTCACTCTCACTCTTTGTCACTCTCACTCTTTGTCACTCTTTGTCACTCTCACTCTTTGTCACTCTCACTCTTTGTCACTCTTTGTCACTCTCACTCTTTGTCACTCTCACTCTTTGTCACTCTCACTCTTTGTCACTCTTTGTCACTCTCACTCTTTGTCACTCTCACTCTTCGTCACTCTTTGTCACTCTCACTCTTTGTCACTCTCACTCTTTGTCACTCTCACTCTTCGCCACTATGAGAATGTTTCTTTATATTCGTTACATTTCTTTGGACTTTGTTCACCTGTATTTTTAATAAATAAACACATTGATGGATCACTCATTATAACTTTTCTGTTATTTTTAAGTGTTTCTAAGCCTTTGATATCATCATCATCATCATCATCATCATCATCCTGAATGTGTCACCTAGCGGCTTCATCGTCCCTTTATCTGTGTGCGGCTAGAACTATGAGAGGGTCCTGCATTAATGCAGAGAGGAGGAGGAGAGGAGAGGAGGGGAAGAGGAGGAGGGGAGGAGAGGAGGAGGAGGGGAGGGAGAGGAGGAGGGGAGGAGAGGAGGAGGAGAGGAGAGGAGGAGGAGAGGAGGGGAGGGGAGGAGAGGAGGAGGAGGGGAGGGAGAGGAGGAGGAGAGGAGAGGAGGAGGAGAGGAGGAGGAGGGGAGGAGAGGAGGAGGGGAGGAGAGGAGGAGGAGAGGAGAGGAGGAGGAGAGGAGGAGGAGGGGACGAGAGGAGGAGGAGGGGAGGGAGAGGAGGAGGGGAAGAGAGGAGGAGGAGAGGAGGAGGAGAGGAGGAGCAGTGAAGGAGGAACAAAGGTGGGTTTCAAACTCGTTTTTATTTCACTTCTGTTAATTTTACAAATCATCTCTCAGTTATCTTCAGAAACAAGCTGCAGGAGAGTGTGTCTGAGAGAGTGTGAGAGTGTGTGAGTGAGAGTGTGTGAGAGTGTGTGAGATAGTGTGTGAGATAGTGTGTGAGATAGTTAATGAGATAGTGTGTGAGAGAGTGTATGAGATAGTGTGTGAGATAGTGTGTGAGATAGTGTGTGTGTGTGAGATAGTGTGTGTGTGTGTGTGAGATAGTTAATGAGATAGTGTGTGAGAGAGTGTATGAGATAGTGTGTGAGATAGTTAATGAGATAGTGTATGAGATAGTGTGTGAGATAGTGTGTGAGATAGTGTGTGAGATAGTGTGTGAGATAGTGTGTGAGATAGTGTATGAGATAGTGTGTGAGATAGTGTATGAGATAGTGTGTGAGATAGTGTGTGAGATAGTGTATGAGATAGTGTGTGAGATAGTGTATGAGATAGTGTGTGTGAAATGTGTTTCTTCTAGTATGTAAAGAGTGTCAGTAAAGCGATATGCATTCAGAGAGGAGATTTAAATGGTTAAAAACAGAGAGGCTCATGGGTAACGCAGGGAGGGTGGAGGACGATGCAGATCAAATCAAAGATCTTCTCTTTCTGGACGACTGCAGGAACCCACTCTGAGAGAAACACAGAATACATCCATTACAATTAACATGAACACTTCTGCATTCATGTAAACCTGACCTGAGTCAGCATTATGAGTCCTGAACCCTGAGTCAGCATTATGAGTCCTGAACCCTGAGTCAGCATGATGAGTCCTGAACCCTGAGTCAGCATTATGAGTCCTGAACCCTGACTCAGCACTATGAGTCCTGAACCCTGACTCAGCATTATGAGTCCTGAACCCTGAGTCAGCATTATGAGTCCTGAACCCTGAGTCAGCATTATGAGTCCTGAACCCTGACTCAGCACTATGAGTCCTGAACCCTGACTCAGCATTATGAGTCCTGAACCCTGAGTCAGCATTATGAGTCCTGAACCCTGAGTCAGCACTATGAGTCCTGAACCCTGAGTCAGCATTATGAGTCCTGAACCCTGAGTCAGCATTATGAGTCCTGAACCCTGAGTCAGCATTATGAGTCCTGAACCCTGAGTCAGCATTATGAGTCCTGAACCCTGAGTCAGCATTATGAGTCCTGAACCCTGAGTCAGCATTATGAGTCCTGAACCCTGAGTCAGCATTATGAGTCCTGAACCCTGAGTCAGCATTATGAGTCCTGAACCCTGACTCAGCACTATGAGTCCTGAACCCTGAGTCAGCATTATGAGTCCTGAACCCTGAGTCAGCATTATGAGTCCTGAACCCTGAGTCAGCATTATGAGTCCTGAACCCTGAGTCAGCACTATGAGTCCTGAACCCTGACCTGAGTCAGCATTATGAGTCCTGAGCCCTGAGTCAGCATTATGAGTCCTGAACCCTGACCTGAATCAGCATTATGAGTCCTGAGCCCTGAGTCAGCATTATGAGTCCTGAACCCTGACCTGAATCAGCATTATGAGTCCTGAGCCCTGAGTCAGCATTATGAGTCCTGAACCCTGAGTCAGCACTATGAGTCCTGAACCCTGACCTGAGTCAGCATTATGAGTCCTGAGCCCTGAGTCAGCATTATGAGTCCTGAACCCTGACCTGAATCAGCATTATGAGTCCTGAACCCTGAATCAGCATTATGAGTCCTGAACCCTGAGTCAGGTCTGTGGTTAGCAGAAGCTGGACAGATGTTAGTTGAACTGATCCCTCGTCCGCTCTCACCTACTGAGCCGTCTGCTCTGCAGCTCCTGTCTTCTGGAGGTCGGCCTGCAGGAGCACAGAAAACACGCCTGAACCCAAACTGCAGAGAAACCATGAGTATAGAAACCTACAGTCCTCTAGAGAACACAGTGTTTATGCGAAGAGTAAAACACGAGGGTCCACTTTGGACCAAAGAAATTCAACCATCTTTTCAAAAAAGAATAAAACTCATTTGTATGTTATTGTTATTGTTTATTGTGATAACTCTGAACGATGTTCTGAACCTGTACCTGCAGCTTAGAAACACTTTCAACTGCATTAAGAAATACAATGATCATATTTATAAGAAATAAGCTACAAAAATAGAACACATTTTATTTAGAAAAAGGTTGTTAGTAAACTACGGGAGGGGACGAGGGTCACGTGACATTTATTCTGAGATCTGAGAATTCTGTAGATTTCTTTTCAAAAATGAAAAAATATATTTATTTTGTTCAGTTTTTTTTCTGGTTGTATTTTTTTATTTATCTTTTTATCAGACTTTTATGTTTAATTTGAGGATGAAAATTATTTTTTCTGAAAAAGGTTTTTAAATAATTGTATTTCCCCTTTTTCCAAATTCATTTTTCTCTGAGAATTATTGTAATGAAAATTCTCTTTTTTTTCTTAACTTTAAAGAATACAGAAATACTAATCAGAATTTTTCTGATTCGTATTTTCAATAAAGAAAAATCTGGAAAAAATCGTTAGGTCAGATCTCAGAAATGTTTTCCCATTTGTTCCTAATCCCCTCCCGTCATTAAGCTGTCATCAGCGTAATGACGGATATTAAATGGAACTATTTGTATTTTTTTGCAAACGACATACCATGCACCTCTCTACACTAAAGTATTGACATGTAATGGTGCGTTCACACCGGACGCGATGGGATGTTATGGGGGCGGCGCGATTCCATGTAAAGTCAATGCAGAGACGCGGACAGACGCGAATTCGCTCCGACGGCGAGCATGAAGCGGTGGACGCGGCGCGAATCACGCGATTGAGGCGATTGAACTGGGCCGCGTCAAACGCAATAGTTCTATTTTTTAAACTCGAGCGTCAAATTCACGTGACGCGTTCTCGCGTAAGCCAATCAGCGGTGAGGATCTCAGCCTGCCGTTACTGACGTTCCACCAGAAAACATCAGCCATTAGCTGTTAGCTGTTAGCAGTTAGCACTCAGAGCTCACAGCTCCTCATATCTGTTCAGAAACTAGACGAAAGTTAAACTAGTCCAAACCACAGACTGTCTGTGTCATGGAGAATACAGTCTCTGCTTTATTTCTGTCTGTAGGCCGTTGCTCTGGGAGTGGAGTGAGCATATACAACGTTTTTCTGCTTTTCCTTCCGGGAAAAGATTGTCCCACTCTTGACCTAACAATCAACATCGGCCCCTCTGTTGTTTCCCCGACTCAGACTGCAAGGAGTCTGGGTGTGACCCTAGATAACAAACTGTCCTTCACTGCAAACATCTCTGCTACAACCCGCTGCTGCAGATACACTCTTTACAACATCAGGAGGATACGTCCCCAGCTGACCCAGAAAGAGACGCAGGTTCTGGTCCAGGCTCTCGTCATCTCACGCCTAGACTACTGCAACTCCCTCCGGGCTGGTCTACCTGCATGGGCCATCCGACCTCTGCAGCTCATCCAGAATGCAGCGGCTCGTCTGGTCTTCAACCTTCCTAAATGTTCCCACACCACGCCGCTCCTCCGCTCCCTTCACTGGCTTCCAGTAACTGCTAGAATCCACTTCAAGACACTGGTGCTTGTGTACCATGCTGTGAATGGATCTGGCCCTTCCTACATCCAGGACATGGTTAAACCGTACACCCCAGCACGTGCACTCCGCTCTGCATCAGCCAAACAGCTCGCTGCACCCGCACTGCGAGGGGGACCCAAGTTCCCATCAGCAGAAACACGTGGGTTTGCTATCCTGGCTCCAAAATGGTGGAATGAGCTCCCCATTGAAATCAGGACAGCAGAAAGCTTACACATCTTCTTCAGACTGAAAACTCATCTCTTTGGACTCCACTTCCAGAGATAGAATTACTAACAAAGCACTTATATACTAATAAAGGGCTGGCTTATCTAAAGCCAGTTGAGAAGCACTTGAAATGTTTGGCTCTATGAAACCTGATGAACTTATATGATTCTGTTTTCCTCTCGTTTGTATCTTGTTGGTCGAATGCACTTACTGTAAGTCGCTTTGAATCAAAGCCTCAGCTAAATGTAATGTTAGCTTAGCCATCGGCGTCGCGAGACCCTTTTCACGGGGGCACGTGCCCCCCTGTAGATCTGAGGTGCCCCGGTATGCCTGGGTCACTGATTTTTTTATTAATTTATTCAGGGTTCGAAATGGCGACACGCCCGCACACCCGGGTCTAGTAACTTTCCTATCGGACTAGTAACTCTATGCACTTGCCTGCCCGTGTGTCTGGTAACTTTATAACCCCTTTGCACGGAGCGTCTTTTACAAGCATTGTGGCCGTCAATGCTGTTAAATATGTTCTTTATTCTCGCGTCCAGGAGAGAAGCTTTAAAATGAGACTAAATGGAGTCTCTGAAAAGATTCAAATGGGATACTTTAATTAAAAAAGGCACGGTAGTGTTACAGACAGAATATTGTTCCGTCAGACAAACAGCTGTGATCTGGTTCTCCTGAGCAAGAAGAAGACAGCGGATCTCTCCTCCGGCGCTGCTATATATATCCTCTGCTGGCTCCTCCCCGCCAGCCGGCTCACCTCGTCTCCAATGTCCGTTATTGCATTTAAACAGAGGATAGGTTCTTTTCACATTCAATATATGCTTAACACGCCGTTTCTCCTCATATTCTCTTTCATCACTTTTCATTTAACACATTCTAAACGCTGTAATCAATACTCTAACAATACTTCTCGGCTCGTTTGGTTTCCGGTCATTCCGGATGTTGCCACATGCTACTCTCGTCTGTAAACAATAATGTATTCAAATAAACTGTACTTTCATTTAATATTCAACATGGTAGTATCTCGACATCTATCGTTGTAGTGTTAAATCAGTAGGTTTCGGTTTTCACCACACCAAGTCATTTCGCTTCTCAATTCATCTCTAGGAAATCGTATATTAGCCACATGCTACATGCTAACCGTAGATGAAGGATTTTCAGAATAAAAGCTTAACTGCTTGTGCACAAGAATTTCTGGTTTTTCAGTATAAAAAAAAGAGCGTTTAAACTGACGGTATGTTTAAGCTACATTATACCATCAAAACATTGATTTTAATTTCTAACAATGCGAACTCAATTTTGCTACTGTAAACCTCTCTTGCACAGCATAAGACTAGTCCTATTCAGCACACGCTGCTTTCATTTGTTTATTCGAATGTTTTTTGTCCCTTCTGATAACCCGTAGTGTTGATGCGTGTTTTGCCTTGGTAGTTCAGGATACCATGAAATAAAGCTTGCGGTCAATCTGGTAAGCAACGTAATTTTACGATGAACATAATCTTAGTTTTAGAAGTGAAGGTCACACAGGAGTAGGCTATATATTTTAATGAGTTTGCCTGGAAGCTAATCGTATAGGCTACACTGTTAAATGTTATGTGATTTGTATAAATAGCACTTTTTAATAATTTATAAAACATAATAGACTAGGCTAAATGGATGGAGATGTGAATAGCAGTGACATGCGCTGAGGTTCGTGGCTGGTGAGGCACTGACAGTTTCAGTGTCAGATTTAGAAATATATAAACCCAAGTATCTTAAATCACGAAATCTATTATTGAGGTGAAACATTTTCAAAGAAATGTGGCTTTGAACGTGAGTAGTCGATGGAGTTATCCTAACCGTCTTTTGAAACATACCTTTTAGCTCCGGCGTTGGTTTCCCATTATTTATCACTTCACGATTTGATTGATTTGATAGTATTCTGTATTTTAGTATTTAGTATCTTGTAAATGGACATCAGAAAGTTATTCGCTCGGAGCAGGGATAAAGCAGCAAGGAGAAATGAGAGAGGTAAGCTAGGTAACAAGGCAACCCAAACCACTTTTAGGTAACAACCCACAAGTTGAGTTCACCACTGGTAACTAGCCTAACAGTTACATATCTGTCCAGACAAAGAGGAGCAGCAGAGTGTCGGAGGAGGTGAAGGAGAGAGGGATGTTGATGAGCACGAGCAGAGGTGATATGGCTATTAATTTAATATTAATTAGGAATAACTGCAAACAGGTTATACACAAGTAACCTTACATCTGCATATGTAAAAATGTAGATAATGAAAATGCAGACATTAGACTGTAATATGTTCATGTTGTTTCAAGACTCAGTGCAGCAGAGTGCAGAGGAGGAGAGGAGGAGATTGAAGGGACACAGGAAGGGATGACACTGAGAGATGACACTGACAGGTGAGAGTGAGACTCAGCTGACAATGTAGTTAGCTACTGTAAATGTCCCTACTTATAGATGTGATGAATGTTATTTGAACTTTTAATGGTTATCTAACTAAGGTACTAAGGTAACTATTGAGCATATGATTTTTTTGTACGTTGCACCAGACAGGAGAGTCAGAGGGCAGAAGAGATTGAGCTGGTTGAGGCAGGGGAAAGGCAGAGAGAGAAGGAAGGACAACAAGAGACAGACAGGCCGGAGAGATCACACCCCAGAGATGAGACTGAGAAAACAGTTGCCACAGTGGCAGAGAACATTAGACTGGGGGCAAGAGAAAAAAGCAGTGTCCACAATCTTGAGGGACATACAAGTGATCTTGGGGGAAAGGAGTCTGGCCCAAACCAAGTTAAGTTGTCAAAATATCCCCAGCACAACTTTGGTGCAAAGAATCGATCATTTAACGCCAACTGGTTTGAAAGCTTTACATGGCTGGAATATTCCAAGGCTAAAGATGCAGCGCTTTGTTTTCCCTGTAGAATATTTGGGAAACATTTGAAGAATGACACCTTTGTAAACACTGGCTTTCAACATTGGAAAAAAGCTCTGGATGTCTATAGAGAGCATGAGAAATCACCAGCACATAAGGCAAGCATGCAGTCTTGGTGTAGTTATAAAGCCAGTGAGGCTCATGGCAGTGTTGTCGACCATTTGGATTCTGCCAGTGAGCATGACATAAAAGAGAGACGGGAGTACCTCAGCCGGGTTGTGGCTGTTACCAAGTTTTTGGGAAAACAAAATATCCCATTCCGTGGCCATGATGAGGGCATGTCCAGCGACAACCAGGGGAACTTTCTGGAATGCATGAACCTCTTGAAAGAGTTCGACCCTTTCCTTCAGACATATTCAGCACCATCACACACTACATACTTGTCACCTTCATCACAAAATGAAGTAATTCAGTGCTGTGCCCAGGAGATAACAAAAGCTATCAGTAAAGACATTAAGGAGGCTGGAATGTTTTCAGTGATGGCTGACGAAGCAAGAGATGGCAGCACTGAGCAGCTAGCTGTGTGTGTCCGATATGTTGCTGGGGGGAGTGTGCAAGAACATTTACTAGCTATGGTAGATTTGAAGGGTTTTGACGCGGAGTCCATTACAACTGCCATTGAACAACAGCTAAGGTTGAATGGCATAGACCATGTGAAGGTGGTTGCACAGGCTTATGATGGCGCCTCAGTCATGAGTGGGGCTGTTGGAGGGGTCCAAGCAAAGTTCCGAGAGAACCATCCCATGGCCATTTATGTGCACTGCTATGCACATCAATTGAATTTAGTGCTCTGTTCCACATGTCTGGCCATACCAGAGGCCAGGAAGTTATTTGACCTCCTGCAGAATGTCTATACATTCTTTTCTGGCTCCCTTGTGAACCATGACAAGTTTAAGGAGACTCAGAAACAGCTTGGCTTACAAGCTTCTGAGCTTGTACAGCTGTCCAAGACCCGATGGTCTTGCCAGCTGAGGTCTATCAACGCTATGATAGAGAATTTCCCAGCAGTTCTCACGTGCCTGTCCAATATCAGCAACCCTACGGCTGTGGGTCTGCATGCCAACCTTGCAAGGTTCTCCACAGTTTATCTATTGATGATGTTCAAGACTTTTTTGTCTGTGACAGAAAGTCTACACAAATACCTACAAAGTGAAACTGTGGACCTGGCAAAAGCTGAGGAGTTCAAATGCGCTGTGTGCGCCACTCTACAAGAAATGCGCACTGATGACAAAGCAGCTGAGGTTTATGACCGCGCAAAGGCCTTGTGCGAAACACACCAAATCCCTGAGTCATGTGCTGTACCAAGACAAAGGCAGAAGCAGAGACGCATGGAGGAGTATGTAGTCGAGTCTAGTTGTGGGGCAGCGAGTGACCTAGGGAATGCCGAGAAGTTGAGAACCGCAGTGTATCTACCTTGCCTTGACAGGATGGTTGCTGAGATGGAGCAGCGTTTTTCATCTCTCAACAGCACAGTTCTAAAAGGTGTTCAGGCCTGTAATCCAGGATCTAGCAACTTTCTCTGTGAGGAGGACCTCAGAGGTCTGGCAGATCATTATAATGTGGATCTAAAGCAAGAGGAAGTGCTGGTGGCTAAAAACTATCTGGCCAGAAAGCAGGAAAGCCTTCCAATCACTGACATGCAATGTCTTTTCAGTTTGCTGGATCATGTCATGTTCCCAACATTGACACAGGTCATTCAGATATCTCTGACCATTCCAGTGTCCAGCTGCACTTGTGAACGTACATTCAGCGTGCTGAGACGCCTCCACACGTGGTTAAGAAGCACAATGGGGCAAGACAGACTCCACCATCTTGCCATCATGTCTGTTGAGAGAGGAGCACTCTCCAAGTTAAGCCACTGTCAATTGATTGATAGCTTTGCAAAACTGAAACCGAGACGTTACAGTTTACTTTAAAAAAAATGAACATAGACCTCTCCCATCTCTCTGACCATGTACACACCTCATAGGATAGTCACCATCACACCATCATAGGATGGGGGGTTCTCTTTCAGTTTTCAGTTTTCAAGTCCATGTTTGCTGACAGATATTTCATGAAGATTCATTGTGCCTCTTTTGCCTTCATCAGTTAGTGATTTAGAGATACTGTATACAGTTAAGTTCACAAGTAGGCCAATTCAATTCAGTTTGGTTCAGGTAGGCTAGATATTTAATGATGCAGAAAATAACAATCTGATTGTACTATTTATTTATGACACTTTATTATAATAAATAAGTGCAAAAAAATGTTTGCTCGCGTGCTTGCATTAATTATCTGTGCCCATGCTTTTTTCAAAGAAATAACTGCAAAACATTTTTTTTTTCTGTGCCCCTGTTGTGCCCCTGTATAGTATTGGGTCAGCTGACGCCCCTGAGCTTAGCCTTGTTACGTCGGCATCATTTAGAAACGTGTATTACAATTTAATCACAGTAAAATATGTTCATCTTGTTGTGGTTAGCTCCCGAGCCAGCGCGTCTGAATGATGCGAGTAAACACAGCTGGCAGCCGCGGTGAAACTCGAGCGATAGAGCGAAACAAATATTCGCATCGCGTCCGGTGTGAACGTAGCATAAGGGATAATGTGCAGCGAGGCATTCTGGGTAAAAGAACACCCAACAGGCAGATCAGTTGATCAGGAGCCCGACGCGAATTACAAGGCCACATTCTCAACAAAGTAACCACATGACTCCCAATGTTCACCGGACATTAATTGAAATGTTTTTATTGATTTAAAAATTAGTAAAATTATTGATTTAAATAGACATGCATCCGCTAAGAGAAATAGTCCGTTGTTACCGTTTGAACTAACGTAGCAACGGCAGGAACTGCTTTGATAGCGTTTTCGAGGACCTCTTTGATTACAGATTTGAAAACATCGCTGCTTGCTTTAAAAGTAGCACAGTTCATGATGTCAGACCTTGGAGAGTATCTAGATACCCCTGCCCTAAAGCCAAAGGAACTGCAAACTGAACATGTGTCGCCTGATGTCTATGTCTGGACCGCTGCGTAAAAAGGAGGGCTTCTGCCCCGTTACTTCTCCGCTGCTTTCTTGTCGCTCTTGTCTTTTTCTTTTCTTCACTGGAGACTCATCAGCCACTAACCATTCATCCAAATCACTGTGCTCTCCAAATATATAAAAATGAATATTAACATCCTCCATGTTGCTCTCAGACGGGAGACAACGGGAAACTAAAGACAAGCAAACTGTTTACAGTTCAATCGACCGGACTTCTTTCTGATGTGAGCGTCCTTAACAACGGTCAATAAGCCCTTGGCTACTGGATTAACAACGTGTCACGTGTTCTGAATTGACCAATCAGAATCCAGTATTCAACTAAACCATGTAATACATATACTGATTACACAGGGAGAAGGTGGCAATGTCCGGAGAAACAGAATGTTTAATATAATAGTAATTATAGTAATTATGGGATTTAAGTTTTACATTTTCAGAGAAAAGCGCTCAAAGAGTTATCGGCCACGAAAGTGAACTAAGTTATAATCATCCCGTCAAGATAGAAAGAAATAATTTAACAATGAAAACATAAAATTATGTTTTAGGTTAAAAACGTTTTTTGTCAGACAACGAAGCTGTGAGTCCTTAGAGCGATTCAATGTTAGATCAGCCAATCAGCTTCATGCCATGCAATCACCCCACCACCCCTCGACCAATAAGGCACCTCCTCAGACACTGCTCCCGCCTCCTCCTGTTCTCAGCCAATCAGAAGAGGTGAAAGAAAAACATCAACACAACACAATAACTTTAAGATTGTATTTTTAATCCTATTTTGTTTATTTAACGTCACGTATTTTTTCATTTTTTGCTCATTTTTAACTCGAAGCCATTTTATGTTATTATAAAAAAATGAAAGGTTTATGTTTTATTATTTATGAAGAGTTTTTAAAATAAGAATAAATAAAAATATGAATAAATATAGCAATTTAATTCGTAGTTTAATTATTAATAAGATTTCTGAATTTACAGAAATAAAAGTATTTTATTCCTGAACCTTTCTAGATTTTAATTCATTCCTTTATTCCCTTAATTCGATAAAAAATGTAAAAAATAACGGGAAAACAGATATAAAAAACAGTAAAAATAACCACCATTTAAATAAATAATCACACATTAATAGACCTTTTTAGATTTCAGAAAAAAAGCCCCCCCACTCACCGTGCTGACGAAGCCGCTCGCCATCGCCGCGTTTTCCACTTCCTCCACTGCCGCCGCCGCTACCTCGTTAGCGCCCGTCACCGCCGAGTCGGCCACGACGTTAGCCTGCTCGTTAGACTTCTGCGCCACTGGAGAACCAATCAATAAATCAATCAATCAATCAATCAATCAATCAATCAAAGTGTATTTACATAGCCCAATATCACCAATGTTACATGTGTCTCAGAGGACTTCACAGTTTGTACAGAATATTAATACGATCCCCTCGGACCCTCACATCGGACAAGAGGCGCTTTCACACCGGAGTACTTTTCCCAGGAATAGTTCCGATAGTTCCTGGGATATTGCGTTCACACCAAAAAGTTCTGGAACTATAACTTTTGTTCAAGAACCTTTTCCCCCCTTTTCAGTCCCTGCTAGAGAGGTGGGACTTTCCTGGGGAGGAAAAGGTTCCCATTTCTATTGGCTGAGCGGATTGCAAACCACGCCCCGTAAAACTCTGAAAAGTTTTGTGAAGCCGCCATTTTATTTGTTGGCATTAGCATTATTAGCATTAGCATGAGCCCCGCGCACCAACGCAGAGAGACTAACTTATGGCAACACAAAAAACCATGGGGACTCCGTTGTTTGCGGCCTGCCAGTAAACCCGAAGAAGAAGAAGAAGAAGAAGAAGAAGAAGAAGAAGAAGAAGAAGAAGAAGAAGAAGAAGAAGAAGAAGAAGAAGAAGTGATGTCAGCGGCTTCATTTGTCTAATCCTCCTGAAACACTTACCTCTAAGGAAACACTTATTTTTACTTTGTTCTCATGATAAACACAAATTGATGGGTATCTACAGAGAAATAAAGTAAATATTCACTGGAAAATACATAAGAAATAATCATTAACAATAACAATTCAGATGTATTATTATGAATTAATCACAACAATCACAAGATGCTAATGACTTTTAAAACTGTAGAATTAGCGCCTCCTACGTGTGGTAGATCAACACTGCACTAAAATATATTCTGTTTGATTGGAGAACTAAAGGAAAACTCCGTCGCCTCGTTCCTGACTTCAAAACGGACAAAATCACTTCACACGTTTTCAAAACATTTCACGAAGTCCCTGGTATTTTATCGGACTTCACATTTAATGTGTTAAGATGTTAGATTCTAAATGTTAGCAGATCATAAACTCCGACATCAGTTAGAAACTAAGTCCCGTTCAGAGGCTCTTACGCATTTTATTAAAGTTAGTTTACCTGTGTTTACGCCGGTCACCACTCCCTCCATCGTCTTGTTTCCTGGAGGGAAGAAAGGAGAGGACTCTTTAAAGAAGAGACACTACATACTGATATACACCTGAACATCAGCAGGAGAGGACTCTTTAAAGAAGAGACACTACATACTGATATACACCTGAACATCAGCAGGAGAGGACTCTTTAAAGTAGAGACAATACATACTGATATACACCTGAACATCAGCAGGAGAGGACTCTTTAAAGTAGTGACACCACATACTGATATACACCTGAACATCAGCAGGAGAGGACTCTTTAAAGTAGAGACACTACATACTGATATACACCTGAACATCAGCAGGAGAGGACTCTTTAAAGTAGAGACACTACGTATTGATATACACCTGAACATCAGCAGGAGAGGACTCTTTAAAGTAGAGACACTACATACTGATATACACCTGAACATCAGCAGAAGAGGACTCTTTAAAGTAGAGACACTACGTATTGATATACACCTGAACATCAGTAGGAGAGGACTCTTTAAAGTAGAGACACTACATACTGATATACACCTGAACATCAGCAGGAGAGGACTCTTTAAAGTAGAGACAATACATACTGATATACACCTGAACATCAGCAGGAGAGGACTCTTTAAAGTAGAGACACTACATACTGATATACACCTGAACATCAGCAGGAGAGGACTCTTTAAAGTAGAGACACTACATACTGATATACACCTGAACATCAGCAGGAGAGAACTCTTTAAAGTAGAGACACTACATACTGATATACACCTGAACATCAGCAGGAGAGGACTCTTTAAAGTAGAGACACTACATACTGATATACACCTGAACATCAGCAGGAGAGGACTCTTTAAAGTAGAGACAATACATACTGATATACACCTGAACATCAGCAGGAGAGGACTCTTTAAAGTAGAGACACTACATACTGATATACACCTGAACATCAGCAGGAGAGGACTCTTTAAAGTAGTGACACCACATACTGATATACACCTGAACATCAGCAGGAGAGGACTCTTTAAAGTAGAGACACTACATACTGATATACACCTGAACATCAGCAGGAGAGCACTCTTTAAAGTAGAGACAATACATACTGATATACACCTGAACATCAGCAGGAGAGGACTCTTTAAAGTAGTGACACCACATACTGATATACACCTGAACATCAGCAGGAGAGGACTCTTTAAAGTAGAGACACTACATACTGATATACACCTGAACATCAGCAGGAGAGGACTCTTTAAAGTAGAGACACTAAGTATTGATATACACCTGAACATCAGCAGGAGAGGACTCTTTAAAGTAGAGACACTACATACTGATATACACCTGAACATCAGCAGAAGAGGACTCTTTAAAGTAGAGACACTACGTATTGATATACACCTGAACATCAGTAGGAGAGGACTCTTTAAAGTAGAGACACTACATACTGATATACACCTGAACATCAGCAGGAGAGGACTCTTTAAAGTAGAGACACTACATACTGATATACACCTGAACATCAGCAGGAGAGGACTCTTTAAAGTAGAGACACTACATACTGATATACACCTGAACATCAGCAGGAGAGG
The DNA here is from genome assembly GCF_949606895.1 of Notothenia rossii. Lineage (NCBI taxonomy): Eukaryota > Metazoa > Chordata > Actinopteri > Perciformes > Nototheniidae > Notothenia > Notothenia rossii. The sequence goes on from NW_027639715.1 coordinate 148,893, forward strand.
ACTCTTTAAAGTAGAGACACTACATACTGATATACACCTGAACATCAGCAGGAGAGGACTCTTTAAAGTAGAGACACTACATACTGATATACACCTGAACATCAGCAGGAGAGGACTCTTTAAAGTAGAGACACTACATACTGATATACACCTGAACATCAGCAGGAGAGGACTCTTTAAAGTAGAGACACTACATACTGATATACAACTGAACATCAGCAGGAGAGGACTCTTTAAAGTAGAGACACTACATACTGATATACACCTGAACATCAGCAGGAGAGGACTCTTTAAAGTAGAGTCACTACATACTGATATACACCTGAACATCAGCAGGAGAGGACTCTTTAAAGTAGAGACACTACATACTGATATACACCTGAACATCAGCAGGAGAGGACTCTTTAAAGTAGAGACACTACATACTGATATACACCTGAACATCAGCAGGAGAGCACTCTTTAAAGTAGAGACAATACATACTGATATACACCTGAACATCAGCAGGAGAGGACTCTTTAAAGTAGTGACACCACATACTGATATACACCTGAACATCAGCAGGAGAGGACTCTTTAAAGTAGAGACACTACATACTGATATACACCTGAACATCAGCAGGAGAGGACTCTTTAAAGTAGAGACACTAAGTATTGATATACACCTGAACATCAGCAGGAGAGGACTCTTTAAAGTAGAGACACTACATACTGATATACACCTGAACATCAGCAGGAGAGGACTCTTTAAAGTAGAGACACTACATACTGATATACACCTGAACATCAGCAGGAGAGGACTCTTTAAAGTAGAGACACTACATACTGATATACACCTGAACATCAGCAGGAGAGGACTCTTTAAAGTAGAGACACTACATACTGATATACACCTGAACATCAGCAGGAGAGGACTCTTTAAAGTAGAGACACTACATACTGATATACACCTGAACATCAGCAGGAGAGGACTCTTTAAAGTAGAGACACTACATACTGATATACACCTGAACATCAGCAGGAGAGGACTCTTTAAAGTAGAGTCACTACATACTGATATACACCTGAACATCAGCAGGAGAGGACTCTTTAAAGTAGAGGCACTACATACTGATATACACCTGAACATCAGCAGGAGAGGACTCTTTAAAGTAGAGTCACTACATACTGATATACACCTGAACATCAGCCGGAGAGGACTCTTTAAAGAGTTCCTATATGTAAAGGAACAGCTGTGTGATGTGACCTGGTTTACGCTCTCTGAATTATTAACAGCCGTCTGTTTGAAGCTGCTCGCTCTCCTCTCATCTCTTTCGTCCACTAAGCAGGTCAAGTTTCAGTTTTCTGAGAAGTCCACTCAGATCCCACTATAGCCAGATATGATGCATATTTCATGAGTCTGCAGGCTTTATCTCCTCTAATGGATGTGATGTCTAAATGCCTATCAGAGCACTTTTAACCAATCAGAAGTCATCGGTCTGAATCCGTGGATAATGTACTGGTCGGTGAGCTAACAGTTGTTGATGGGAAGTCAGAAGACAGAAATCTGCCGGAAAGACAAACAACAACAACTTACTTATTGTAAGTGCTTTGGATGAAAGCATCAGCTAAATGAAATGACGCAGAAAAAGATACTCCAAAAGTATTTTCTTAGCTTTTTACTTCAGAAATCATAAAGTGGAGATTACCCTGCTGAACTAAACTATGTAAGAATCAAATGGAGGAATCCCATTGGACCAGGGAGATGCTGCCTTCAGGGTAATGAGACCTGCAGGACTCGATATTAACCCTTTCCAAGTGGTATGGAACTGAATCAGACACATCACGAGGGACATCAACTCGTCTGCTGACGGATGCATTTTGTCAGAAAAATAAATAAGAACTTGCAGCCAATCAATGACATGTCTGCCTCGTGACTCCACCCGTAACCTGGAGCCTGTGGGATCACCAGGGTTTCTGTTCAGAGGGTTGAGATGTTTCTCCTGGTGGGCGACGAGATGAATCAGAGTCTTTGTGAGGAACACACTGAAGCTCTGTGCTCCTGGCAGGAAGGCTGCTTTCATGAGTCTGCTCTCATGGAAGCCACGTCTCTATCTCTCATCCACGCAATTATAATCAGTTAGCGATCAAAGGGTCTTTATCTCAGCAAAGTGTTCGGAGGAAGAGCTACAGTTTGATGATGGGAAGTCAGAAGGAGGGGCTTCTCTGGAAATGTCGAGATGCATACCCTTCAATGAAGAGCTTTAAAACGTCTACGTGGAGCTTTAAAACGTCTACGTAGAGTTTTAAAATGTCTACGTAGAGCTTTAAAACGTCGACGTGGAGCTTTAAAACGTCTACGTAGAGTTTTAAAATGTCTACGTAGAGCTTTAAAACGTCGACGTGGAGCTTTAAAACGACAGAGGCCCGTCCCCCGAGCTTGAGGATGAAAAGTGGCTGGGCGACTTGGCGTTTATGTGTGACATTACTGAGCACCTCAATTCACTGAATGTGAAACTCCAGGGAAGAAAGCAGCTGATCACAGAGATGCGGGACTCCGTGAAGGCATTTGAACTGAAACTGCGTCTGTGGGAGGGGCAGATGCGTAGAGGTAATTTAACCCACTTTCCTACCTGTCAAACAATAAGCGCCACCGTCACCATTCCACTCCCGACCCAAGTGTATGCTGACAAACTGAACACACTCAAAGAGGAATTCAGCAGGAGGTTTGCTGATTTTGAATCACAGAAATTCAACATTGACCTGTTCGCAAATCCTTTTGCAATTGATGTCGACACTGCCCCTGAGCACCTGCAATTGGAACTCATTGAACTGCAATGTAACAGCGCTCTGAAGACCCAGTACCAGTCAGTCGGGGCTGCTGAGTTTGCACCTCTCCTCCCTGAATCTGTGCCAGAGTTGCGTCTTCATGCTGCACACATCATGTCCATGTTCGGGAGCACTTACTCGTGCGAACAGATGTTCTCTATAATGAACTTGAATAAGACATCCCACAGATCCCGGATCACTGACCAGCATCTGACGTCGGTATTGAAAGTGGCCACAGCAAAGGACATTAAGCCTAGAATAGATCATCTGTAAGAAAAGGTGCAGAGTGTCTGGTAAAAGTGAAACTACAATGCATTTCAGATAGGCCTTGTTGCACTGACTATTTTGTGTTATCACAGAAAACATTTGTTGTGTTGAAAGATACAGTAGTAGTCCTAATGGTTTTGTTTATCTGTGAACTATTTTGTTATAAACTGAACCTACTGTAGGCTAGACTGCTAATGTAGTTTGTTTAATTGTGCACTTCTCTTTTTTTAAAAATTATTATTATCTTTAAAAACAGCATTGGTTTTGCACTTGATGCTATTGACAGCACTTTCATCTTATTTTGCTGATATAAAGAATTATCCACAAATATGAAGGGGGAACATACTATTTGTATTTTATTTAATCCACCTGCTAGCCTAGTTCTAAACATATTTGTTATGGTCCTGTCATCCATGTGCCCTCTCCTGGCAGGTTCTCGCCAGTCATGTGTTTGGTTTGATTGTGAATAAACACGCCAGTTTGGCTGCATTGACGTTATCTCTGAGTCATGTATATGAGTTGTAACCATAACAAGAATCACTGTAATGAATGTCATGGCCCCTGATTTTATTCACAACCGTCAGAATGGCCCTCAGTAAGTTTGAATTTGACACCCCTGACGTAGAGCTTTAAAACGTCTACGTAGAGCTTTAAAACGTCCACGTAGAGCTTTAAAACGTCTACGTAGAGCTTTAAAACGTCCACGTAGAGACGCAGAACGTTAAACAGAAATATCTAGAAAGAACAGAGAAAAGTTTACGAAGAGAAACGAAAGGTCACGTAGAGAAATGTCTAAAAGAGAGACGTGGACAAAAGGACGCATCACGTCAGCACGAGGAACAGAACCAGCAACACATCACAACGAGGGGCAAGGGGAGATGATGAAAGGTCAAAGGACTTGTGGGAAGGGGAGATGATGAAAGGTCAAAGGACTTGTGGGAAGGGGAGATGATGAAAGGTCAAAGGACTTGTGGCAAGGGGAGATGATGAAAGGTCACAGGAATTGTGGGAAGGGGAGATGATGAAAGGTCAAAGGACTTGTGGGAAGGGGAGATGATGAAAGGTCAAAGGACTTGTGGGAAGGGGAGAGGATGAGAGGTCAAAGGACTTGTGGGAAGGGGAGATGATGAGAGGTCAAAGGAATTGTGGGAAGGGGAGATGATGAAAGGTCAAAGGACTTGTGGGAAGGGGAGATGATGAAAGGTCAAAGGACTTGTGGGAAGGGGAGATGATGAGAGGTCAAAGGAATTGTGGGAAGGGGAGATGATGAAAGGTCAAAGGACTTGTGGGAAGGGGAGATGATGAGAGGTCAAAGGAATTGTGGGAAGGGGAGATGATGAAAGGTCAAAGGACTTGTGGGAAGGGGAGATGATGAAAGGTCAAAGGAATTGTGGAGAGGGGGGATGATGAAAGGTCAAAGGACTTGTGGGAAGGGGAGATGATGAGACGTCAAAGGAATTGTGGGAAGGGGAGATGATGAAAGGTCAAAGGACTTGTGGGAAGGGGAGATGATGAAAGGTCAAAGGAATTGTGGGAAGGGGAGATGATGAAAGGTCAAAGGAATTGTGGGAAGGGGAGATGATGAAAGGTCAAAGGACTTGTGGGAAGGGGAGATGATGAGAGGTCAAAGGAATTGTGGGAAGGGGAGATGATGAAAGGTCAAAGGAATTGTGGGAAGGGGAGAGGATGAAAGGTCAAAGGACTTGTGGGAAGGGGAGATGATGAAAGGTCAAAGGACTTGTGGGAAGGGGAGATGATGAGAGGTCAAAGGACTTGTGGGAAGGGGAGATGATGAAAGGTCAAAGGACTTGTGGGAAGGGGAGAGGATGAGAGGTCAAAGGACTTGTGGGAAGGGGAGAGGATGAGAGGTCAAAGGACTTGTGGGAAGGGGAGATGATGAGAGGTCAAAGGACTTGTGGGAAGGGGAGATGATGAAAGGTCAAAGGACTCGTGGGAAGGGGAGATGATGAGACGTCAAAGGAATTGTGGGAAGGGGAGATGATGAAAGGTCAAAGGACTTGTGGGAAGGGGAGATGATGAAAGGTCAAAGGAATTGTGGGAAGGGGAGATGATGAAAGGTCAAAGGAATTGTGGGAAGGGGAGATGATGAAAGGTCAAAGGACTTGTGGGAAGGGGAGATGATGAGAGGTCAAAGGAATTGTGGGAAGGGGAGATGATGAAAGGTCAAAGGAATTGTGGGAAGGGGAGATGATGAAAGGTCAAAGGACTTGTGGGAAGGGGAGATGATGAGAGGTCAAAGGAATTGTGGGAAGGGGAGATGATGAAAGGTCAAAGGAATTGTGGGAAGGGGAGATGATGAAAGGTCAAAGGACTTGTGGGAAGGGGAGATGATGAAAGGTCAAAGGACTTGTGGGAAGGGGAGATGATGAGAGGTCAAAGGACTTGTGGGAAGGGGAGATGATGAAAGGTCAAAGGACTTGTGGGAAGGGGAGAGGATGAGAGGTCAAAGGACTTGTGGGAAGGGGAGATGATGAAAGGTCAAAGGACTTGTGGGAAGGGGAGAGGATGAGAGGTCAAAGGACTTGTGGGAAGGGGAGATGATGAAAGGTCAAAGGACTTGTGGGAAGGGGAGATGATGAAAGGTCAAAGGACTCGTGGGAAGGGGAGATGATGAAAGGTCAAAGGACTTGTGGGAAGGGGAGAGGATGAGAGGTCAAAGGACTTGTGGGAAGGGGAGATGATGAAAGGTCAAAGGACTTGTGGGAAGGAGAGATGATGAAAGGTCAAAGGACTTGTGGGAAGGGGAGATGATGAGAGGTCAAAGGACTCGTGGGAAGGGGAGATGATGAAAGGTCAAAGGACTTGTGGGAAGGGGAGATGATGAAAGGTCAAAGGACTTGTGGGAAGGGGAGATGATGAAAGGTCAAAGGACTCGTGGGAAGGGGAGATGATGAAAGGTCAAAGGACTTGTGGGAAGGGGAGATGATGAAAGGTCAAAGGACTTGTGGGAAGGGGAGATGATGAAAGGTCAAAGGACTTGTGGGAAGGGGAGATGATGAGAGGTCAAAGGACTTGTGGGAAGGGGAGATGATGAAAGGTCAAAGGACTTGTGGGAAGGGGAGAGGATGAGAGGTCAAAGGACTTGTGGGAAGGGGAGAGGATGAGAGGTCAAAGGACTTGTGGGAAGGGGAGATGATGAGAGGTCAAAGGACTTGTGGGAAGGGGAGATGATGAAAGGTCAAAGGACTCGTGGGAAGGGGAGATGATGAGACGTCAAAGGAATTGTGGGAAGGGGAGATGATGAAAGGTCAAAGGACTTGTGGGAAGGGGAGATGATGAAAGGTCAAAGGAATTGTGGGAAGGGGAGATGATGAAAGGTCAAAGGAATTGTGGGAAGGGGAGATGATGAAAGGTCAAAGGACTTGTGGGAAGGGGAGATGATGAAAGGTCAAAGGAATTGTGGGAAGGGGAGATGATGAAAGGTCAAAGGAATTGTGGGAAGGGGAGATGATGAAAGGTCAAAGGACTTGTGGGAAGGGGAGATGATGAGAGGTCAAAGGAATTGTGGGAAGGGGAGATGATGAAAGGTCAAAGGAATTGTGGGAAGGGGAGATGATGAAAGGTCAAAGGACTTGTGGGAAGGGGAGATGATGAGAGGTCAAAGGAATTGTGGGAAGGGGAGATGATGAAAGGTCAAAGGAATTGTGGGAAGGGGAGATGATGAAAGGTCAAAGGAATTGTGGGAAGGGGAGATGATGAAAGGTCAAAGGACTTGTGGGAAGGGGAGATGATGAAAGGTCAAAGGACTTGTGGGAAGGGGAGATGATGAAAGGTCAAAGGACTTGTGGGAAGGGGAGAGGATGAGAGGTCAAAGGACTTGTGGGAAGGGGAGATGATGAAAGGTCAAAGGACTTGTGGGAAGGGGAGAGGATGAGAGGTCAAAGGACTTGTGGGAAGGGGAGATGATGAAAGGTCAAAGGACTTGTGGGAAGGGGAGATGATGAAAGGTCAAAGGACTCGTGGGAAGGGGAGATGATGAAAGGTCAAAGGACTTGTGGGAAGGGGAGAGGATGAGAGGTCAAAGGACTTGTGGGAAGGGGAGATGATGAAAGGTCAAAGGACTTGTGGGAAGGGGAGATGATGAAAGGTCAAAGGACTTGTGGGAAGGGGAGATGATGAGAGGTCAAAGGACTCGTGGGAAGGGGAGATGATGAAAGGTCAAAGGACTTGTGGGAAGGGGAGATGATGAAAGGTCAAAGGACTTGTGGGAAGGGGAGATGATGAAAGGTCAAAGGACTCGTGGGAAGGGGAGATGATGAAAGGTCAAAGGACTTGTGGGAAGGGGAGATGATGAAAGGTCAAAGGACTTGTGGGAAGGGGAGAGGATGAGAGGTCAAAGGACTTGTGGGAAGGGGAGATGATGAAAGGTCAAAGGACTCGTGGGAAGGGGAGATGATGAAAGGTCAAAGGACTTGTGGGAAGGGGAGATGATGAGAGGCAGACAGTGAATGGTCTGTGATCACCACAGAACCTACTGGGCAGCGAGAGGCTATTTCCTCACACTGTTTCCTAACACATGCAATCATGACCTTTGACCTGAAGCTCTGTGTCGGGGTTCATAAAGCTCTCAGTGTCTCCACAGTGTCTCCTCAGTGTCTCCTCAGTGTCTCCACAATGTCTCCTCAGTGTCTCCACAGTGTCTCCTCAGTGTCTCCTCAGTGTCTCCACAGTGACTTCACGTCACCACCGCTAAGCTAAAGGAGGCTAATGTTGGGCTATAAAGGAACTACAGCACGGTCACATGACTTCACGTCACCACCGCTAAGCTAAAGGAAGCTAATGTTGGGCTATAAAGGAACTACAACACGGTCACATGACTTCACGTCACCACCGCTAAGCTAAAGGAGGCTAATGTTGGGCTATAAAGGAACTACAGCACGGTCACATGACTTCACGTCACCACCGCTAAGCTAAAGGTGGCTAATGTTGGGCTATAAAGGAACTACAGCACGGTCACATCTTGTAGACTCGACTTCTGTCGTCCCTGCTCCAAAGTCACTTCAACACCTTCAAGTGAATTGCTCGTGGTCAGAATGAATTTCACATTTCCCCGCTGCAGGACTAACGGTGTTCAGATCCCCGTCCTCTGCTTTGAATACTAATATCTCCAGGTTATATCTGACCGGCCCCTGCCTCTGTTTCCCTCGTGCTCTCTGCTCCTTCTCCTCGTCTCTGCTCCACGATGTCAGGATGAATTGCATTTTCCCTGCCCCCCCCCCCTCCTCCTCTGCTTGTCTTTATGAACCACTCCCAGATCGTATACCCTCGTGTTCAATGGGACCTTTTTATCCATCTTTCAGAATCTACTTTCCCTCTGCTCCAAATTCACTTCAGATCCCCAGCAGAATGTCAGGAGGACTTGGGCCTTTTCAGAATCAGCTTCCTGTACATCTTCCTCCTCGTCCCCGCTCCAAAAACTCCTAAATATCCTCAAAGTAAATCCTCGATGTCGGGATGAATTGCACATTCTTCCTGTTCCCCCCCCCCTCCTTTAAAAACTCACAGAATTATATTTTCTTGTAAATTTGACTGCTTCTGAAACTAGTTCATGTTTTTCTTAGTTAACATGTAACTATTGAACGTCCCCACGGAGATTAGTAAAGGTCTCATCTCATCTTATCTCATTTGATTAAATCTTATTTGATCTAATCTTATTTTATCTAATCTCATTTTATTAAATCTAATCTTATTTGATCTAATCTTATTTGATCTAATCTTATTTGATCTTATCGTATTAAGCTGCCTTCGGCTCTTTTCTGCTGTAACGATGTAAAGTTATTTTTCTTTGTGGGACGAATGAAGTTATTCTGATTCTGAAAAAAACAGTTTTTGAATTGAGATTGAATCCATGATGTTGGGATGATTAGCTAACGCCTCCCTTTAAAGCTCACACAGATGTTAGGTTTTCTATTTCATGCCTCTGCTTCTCTCTCTAGAACTAGTGTCTGAATGTCTCTTTCCCCCACGCGCCCCCTCCTCACCCACGTAGAAGACCCCGTCCTTGGTTTTGCTGGCGGCCTCGCCCACTCCGGCCTTCGTCTTCTCGGCTGCTGCCACAACGCCATCCTTCGCCATCGAGAAACCTTTCTTAAAAGCGTCCATGATCTTCTTCTTCTTCTTCTTCTTCTTCTTCTTCTTCTTCTTCTTCTGCTGCTGCTGCTGCTGCTTCTGCTCGTCTGTCAGGGATCTGCAGCTCTAATGGACCACAGAGGAGGAGGGAGTAACACGGGACTGTTGCCTTGCAGAGGGGAGTGGTGAGGGGAGGAAACAAGTGCACGAGAAACACTAATGAAGAAGAGGAGGAGGATGAGGAGGATGAAGAGGAGGAGGGGGGGGGGTCCTGCATGGGGCTGATGCAGGGAAATGACTCTGCAGGGTGTGTGGAAGAGTAGAGAGAAAGGGAAGGCACCTTGGATGTTTTTTTTAAATACAGTATGAGAAGAAAATCCAAAAGTAAAACGAGGAAAAGAAATCTAACAAATCCATGAAATACAAAATTTAATTTAATTTAATTTAATTTAATTTAATTTAATTTACTTTAATTTAATTTAAATACTCACACAATTTCAGAAACATATAAAATAGATATATGGAAATAACTCAAGGGAAGAAAAGAAGGGAGGACCTTTCAATAATATAGATACAAGTTGAAAATGATGTATCTGTAGGTTTGTAAGTATACTGCTGAAATATCAGAAACATATATCTGAGAAAGTTTCAGAGAAATGTTTGGAAAACAAACAAATACAATATCCAGAAACCCCTCTTTTAAATATTGAGATAGTCTGTGATGATCACATATCTATATTTTACACTTATTGAAAATTATATATTTCCCCCCGCCCTGTCCTGAGAGAAACCTGAACATGACTCAGCAGGACACACACACACACACACACACACACACACACACACACACACACACACACACACACACACACACACACACACACACACACACACACACACACACACACACACACACACACACACACACACACACACACACACACACACACACCCTTGGCTCGCTCCCTGATTGGCTTACAGCCGTCGCCTGGTTTATTTTTGGACTCCATTTCATTAGTGTTTTCCAGCTTGGATCCCATCGGCAGAAACTTTATGGGATGCTGTCCGCATTGATCAATACTGACACACACACACACACACACACACACACACACACACACACACACACACACACACACACTGAGAGAGAGAGAGACACACACACACACACACACACACACACACACACACACACACACACACACACACACACACACACACACACACACACACACACACACACACTGAGAGAGAGAGAGAGACCCACACACACACACACACACACACACACACACACACACACACACACACACACACACACGCACACAGAGCACCAATTAGCAGGCAGCTGCTGGATTCCTCACTCAGGTGAGCTGTGCAGGAGGGAGTGGGACTCTGTTTTGCCTCACAGCTGATTTCAGTCTCGTGACATCAGAAACAATAAAGTACAAACAAAGATATATAATCTACTCACTGAACACATTAATCCATATCGGATTATAAAATAAAGACAGATAACGCTGGATCTTATTTTAATATGTTATTATGTCTTTCCAGGGGGCAAACTAGATGATGTTATTCAAATAGTTTCCTGTAATGTCAGCACTAGTCAGTCAGCCCCCCCAAGTCACTGAAGCCCCCTGCTGTGCAGTCAGACCCTCCTCAGTCACTGAAGCCCCCTGCTGTGCAGTCAGACTCTTTGAATCTGTTCATTAATCTTCTGATACTTTAAACCCCAACATCACTCTCTCTCTGGAACTCACTCCCGAACACTCCCGTGACTTCCCTGATCTCACCGGTTTCAAAGCACAAATCAAAACAGCTTTTCAGAACTGGTTTTAATCTGTAACTAATGTTGTGTTTTATATATTTTAGGTCTGTTGTTTTAACTATGTTTTTATGAGATTTTACTCACACTGAGTTTCAAGAAAAGCACTCTTTTGATCAAATAGATTATTATTATTGTTTTTATTATTATTATTAGAGCAGCCCGTCTTCCACATCTCCCCTGATATATATATATATATATATATATATATATATATATAAATATATATATATATATATATATATATATATATATATATATATATTACTGCTGATAATATTTGATGTAGAAGTTCATCATTTCTATAATATAATCAGGTCAAAACTAAAGTGTGTAATATATTTATGTTTTTAACTAAAACGTGAGTTTTTGGACTAATTGTTTGGATAATGAGGAACTACTATATTATTATAAATAAGGACATCCGGGATATTAATAATAAAAAACGTTTTTTTTTTTTCACCGAGTGATTCATCTTGCTCACAAACAATCTTCGACTGTCTGCGTCATGATGTCACTCTCACAGCGTCAGCTCGCATTTCCGGGTTTCAGAATAAAACGCCTAGCTACAGTTGAGGAAAAGTTTCCTCGTGCACAGAAGAGGATTCAGGTGAGTGTCACGTGCTATTTACCTTCACTAACGGCTGCAGGTCGGGCTGAGTTTAAGTCTCAGTTTGAGTTTGAACTCAAATGTAGTTTAAAGTATTGATGGCGAGGTGAAGCTTTGAATGGAGCTTCGAACCACCTGGTCATTTCTGGAAGCTTCAGCTACAGCGACCTCTCCTGGCGAAATGCAAGGCTGCAGGGGGTTTAAGGGGTCTTTGCCTTGAAATCATTGTGATACTCACACACGCACGAAGACTGAATATATAAATATATATAACAAATACAAATATATTAATGTATGTATATATATATATATATATATATATATGTGTGTATATATATGTATGTATATGTATATATATGTGTATATATATGTGTATATATATATATATATATATGTATATATCATTTACAAATCAAGATGGATGAATGTGTGCATTGTGTTATTGAGGACTCAGAGTATTCAGGGAACATATAGGTTGTGGTGTGCTTGTGTATCTTTGGCAGGGGGTGTTCATGTGGGATGGGGAACACTCAAAGATTTTGTACAATATTTTTTCAACAGTTTTTGGATTGAGCCGGTTTCTTTTCTGCTAACAATTTCCCCGCATTGGAAAACACTCGCTCACATGAACAGAGGAGGCTGGCATGCATAACAATTGTTTCGCCAGTTTGAAGAGATTAGGGTACACATTTTGGTGGTGCACCCAGTACGCCAGTGGGTCTTGTGATCTTTCCAGCGGTGGATCAGTCATGTGCCGCTGCACCTCCACTGTAGCATCTGCTGTAGCATCCCTTGCCCTCCTCGCTTCAGAAGCATCTCAGTCCAGAGTTTCTGAAAGGTTAAGACCTGAAGACAAACACGACTGTAATCATCAGTACTGAGAGCTTTCAATGTGTGTCCTTTTTTACTTGGACTTATTTCGTCCTGCATTTGATCAATGAACTATTTATAACACTACCTGTGGAGGATGGATTGTCAGCAGTTGCTGGTGCGGGTTGAGCTGATGTGGAGGCTGCTCTTCTGTTGGTGTGTCTGGTGGCGATGTTTTCTGGTTGAACGTCAGTGACGGCAGGCTGAGATCCTCACCGCTGATTGGTTTCCGCGAGAACGCGTCACGTGAATTTGTCGCTAGAGTTGAAAAATTGAACTATTGCGTTTGACGCGGCCCAGTTCAATCGCCTCAATCGCGTGATTCGCGCCGTGTCCACCGCTTCATGCTCGCCGTCGGAGCGATTCGCTTCTGATCGTGTCTCTGCATTGACTTTACATGTAATCACGCCGCCCCCCAAACGTTGCATCGCGTCCGGTGTGAACGCAGCATAATGCAGCTCAGAAACCACTGTTCTGATGCTTTTAAAGCAACTTCGAGATTTTAACAGTATCAGGGGCACGCAGGCCATGGTGGCCGTAGGACGTACAATTATTTTCGGGGCTAATCCTACCCCACTCGCAGCACTCACAGTGAGTGCACATTCTATGACTGAGTGCAGGGGCGGACTGGCCATCTGGAGAATCTGGAGAACCACAGAAGGGCCGGCCGGACGTTGACGTCGTCATTTAAGTTGCGCTGACGGCCGACAGAGGGCGACAGCGGCCGCTAATGCAGTTGTGTGGTTCTTATCCGTCAAATAAACACACACGAAGAAGAAAAAAGAGCGGCCACACGAAGAGAAGGGATTAGACGCCGCGGCAGACAGGGAGAATGAAAAAACATGGATACAAATCTAAGAAAAGAAAAGTGTGGGGCCGAGAAGGCAAGAGAAGAAAAGGTGAAGTCACTCGCAGGTGAAGCTGCTGCTAAGCTCTATCAGCAGCAGCTTAGAACAACAAGTGCAAGATGATGAAGAGAATGATGAGCGCGAGTTCAGATATACAGCCAGCCTCCTGCGTTCATGATGAGAGACAGAGTTGAGCCGGAGGAAGAACCAGCTCACATACACGTGCAGGGCAAGAGGTGGGTCAAGATGATCCCTTGAACTCAGTGGCGTTTTCCCCTGGAGGCCAAGGGAAGCCTGTTCTTTTGGATTGTAGTTTCATTTTAATAAATAAATTAAAACCCTTTCTTTAGTTTCGGTAATTTTTCTTTGTTGTGTGTTGCTGCCGGCCCGTCTCTCCCACATTCTCATTGAGTATTTTACAAAGAGTGAAACAGCGCCCCTCTAGATGTTATGGTGAAACAGTAGATTGCACTCTCTGTTGCGAGAGGAGGCCAGCCGAAATTTGCTTCCCTTGCTGAAAAGAAATGGAGGGATTGACCAATCAGATGAGGCTCACGTCATGCCCCTGCCAATCTGTGATTGGTCAGGGCCATGCCAAGGCCAATCCAGAGGCTGCTGGCTTCCCTTGCCTCACAATCCAATCAAATTGCATCAACTTCAGTTCGTACTGTGACTGTCATCACCGAACTTAGAAAGTAGCAAGCTACTGGAGGGTGGAGATTTGGAGTATTTCATCAAAAATAATTTTACTAAACTTCTGCTACAGCAGCAAAAAAAAAAAAATCTGATGACAGGCCAATGCCCAAACTGGAGCTGGGTGCATCGAGGAACAAAGGAACGAATCGGACGTAAAACTTTAAATAATAAACACCGGATTTCTAACATTTAACATTTCATGTGGCTCGACTAGCTCAGTTTCCAGGGCTGAATTTTAGTCCCAGTCCGCCCCTGACTGAGTGACTCTCTGTATCACGATAGATATGATATCTCTGAAAAGGAATTTCGTGGAGACCTAATATCGTCTCGAGGAAATATATATATCGTCATATCGCCCACCCCTATGTTCTCTGTTTTCTCAAAGGTTTCCTGCTTCAATAAACTAACTCTATTCAGAGTATACAGGATGTGATGAACCATCTCATCGTTAGAGAGACTGCCTGGAGATAATGATTCCAGTTATTGTATGAATGATAAACTCTTATCTCATTATCACAGTGTGTATGTTGGGAGGTTTTAAAAACAACAATACATCAATATCAAATGTTTGTTTGTGTTTATGAAGCAGTTCAGTTTCTCCTCAGGATGTCGACCACGTCTCAGAAACATCGGGACTTTGTGGGCGAGCCGATGGGCGACAAGTCGGTGACGAGTCTGTCGGGGATCGGAGAAATCCTGGGGAAGAAACTGGAGCAGCAGGGCTTCGATAAGGTCAGGGAAATACACTTAGAGGAGACACTTAGGAGACACTTAGGAGACACTTTGGAGACACTGAGAAAACCCTTAATAAGCACCTTGGGATTGCTGTGAGCAATGAAAGGTGCTTATAAATCGAATTTATTATTATTATTATAAAACACTTAGAAACACTTAGGAAACACTGAGGAAACACTTAGAAATACTTAGGAAACACTGAGGAAACACTGAGGAAACACTTAGAAATACTTAGGAAACACTTAGGAAACACTGAGGAAACACTGAGGAAACACTTAGAAATACTTAGGAAACACTTAGGAAACACTGAGGAAACACTTAGAAATACTTAGGAAACACTTAGGAAACACTGAGGAAACACTGAGGAAACACTGAGGAAACACTGAGGAAACACTTAGAAATACTTAGGAAACACTGAGGAAACACTGAGGAAACACTGAGGAAAGACTAAGGAAACACTGAGGAAACACTGAGGAAACACTGAGGAAACACTGAGGAAAGACTGAGGAAACACTGAGGAAACACTTAGAAATACTTAGGAAACACTGAGGAAACACTGAGGAAAGACTGAGGAAACACTGAGGAAACACTTAGAAATACTTAGGAAACACTGAGGAAACACTGAGGAAACACTGAGGAAACACTGAGGAAAGACTGAGGAAACACTGAGGAAACACTTAGAAATACTTAGGAAACACTGAGGAAACACTGAGGAAACACTTAGAAACACTTAGGAAACACTGAGGAAACACTTAGGAAACACTAAGGAAACACTGAGGAAAGACTGAGGAAACACTGAGGAAACACTGAGGAAACTCTTAGGAAACTCTTAGGAAACACTGAGGAAACACTTAGGAAACACTGAGGAAACACTTAGAAATACTTAGGAAAGACTGAGGAAACACTGAGGAAACACTGAGGAAACACTGAGGAAACACTTAGGAAACACTTAGGAAACTCTTAGGAAACACTTAGGAAACACTGAGGAAACACTTAGAAATACTTAGGAAAGACTGAGGAAACACTGAGGAAACACTGAGGAAACACTGAGGAAACACTTAGGAAACACTGAGGAAACACTGAGGAAACACTGAGGAAACTCTTAGGAAACACTTAGAAACACTGAGGAAACACTTAGAAACTCTTAGGAAACACTTAGAAACACTGAGGAAACACTGAGGAAACACTTAGAAACTCTTAGGAAACACTTAGAAACACTGAGGAAACTCTTAGGAAACTGAGGAAACACTGAGGAAACACTTAGAAAGCATTTACAACTACCCTTAAAAACACTTAAAATTAGACATTAAAAACAATTTAAATTTTGAACATATTTTAAGTGGGACCTCAAAACCCTCTAGGGGGGTCCGGGGGCACGCCTCAATCTGGTGCACTTTGAGGGGGAAATAAAGAGACTAGATCTATGGAACATCTTCTTGTGTGGAAGAAGATAGACAGTCAGCCTGTGTGAGGCAGACCCACATTTGCGCAGCGTTACGTTCACAGTACATACAAAAATAAATCCCCAGGCCAGCAGGCCACTTAACAGGCCGGGCCATCGGGAAACCTCCCGGTCCTCCCGATGGCCAGTCGGGACCTACCCTTTATCCATAAAACACTTAAAAAACACCTTTTTAAATTGACATACTTAGAAACATTACATTAAAGTTGATGTACTCTCTCCCCCCCCAGGCGTACGTGGTGCTGGGTCAGTTCCTGCTTCTGAAGAAAGACTCTGAGATGTTTTCTGAGTGGTTGAAGGACGCCAGCGGAGCTAACAGCCGCCAGGCGGGGTCCTGCAGTCAGTGTCTGAGGGAGTGGTGCGACGCCTTCCTCTGAGGCCCCGCCCTCTTCATATGAGGCCCCGCCCCCTCAGTCAGTGTCTGAGGGAGTGGTCAGACGCCTTCCTCTGAGGCCCCGCCCCCTCAGTCAGTGTCTGAGGGAGTGGTCAGACGCCTTCCTCTGAGTCCCTGTCCACTTACTCTGAGGCCCCGCCTACTTCCCACAAGGCCCAGCCTTCTTCACCTGAGGCCCGCCCACTCCTTCACATGTCCCGCCCCTGTTCATCTGAGACCACACCCTATGTATTTGTGAGTGAGACGCCTTCATATCTGGCCCCGCCATCGTCTCCCCATGCCCCGCCTCCATTCATCTGAGGCCCCCGCCCACTTACCCCCACGCCCCGCCTCCATTCATATCTGGCCCGCCCACGTCTCCCCACACCCCGCCTCCATTCATCTGAGGGCCCGCGCACTTCTCCAAACGCCCAGACTCCATTCATCTGATGCCCCGCCCACTTCACCCCACGCCCCGCCTCTGTTCATATCTGGCCCCGCCCACGTCTCCCCACGCCCCGCCTCCATTCATCTGAGGCCCCGCTCACTCCTTCCCACTTAACCTTCTTCCCCTTCTATTAGTCCCGCCTCTCCTGTAAACTCCTCCCCTTCCTGTTTGTTCACCGTGTTTTTATTGTTATTATTTTGTGGAAAGCTAAATAAAGAGTTGTCAGCTTTTTGTGACGCATTTAATCAAATGTTTCTCATACTTGCCAATTTTCTGCTAAAGTTTCTATTTTTTAGTTTGTTTATCACTCATTTCTTCCTCTTTCTCATTAAAATGCTCCTTCCTGTATTAGTTATTAATCACAGGAGAATATAACCCTTGCTTAGTGAGGACAGTTCTCCCTGAACCTCCTGACACTCGAGAGGACGGCAGGGTTGTCCTTTACTGCGTTCAGTGAATGCAACAGAGGCAAGACACCCGACCAATCAGAGAGTTGGATGGAAATAAACGTGTCTTATTGGCTGACAGGTACCTGACAGAGGATCATTTGAACAATGTTAGCCATATTAAAATCATTAGGAATAAGAAGGCAATCAAAACTAATTTGATATTTAAAACATATTTAATCTGAAGTTTCAAAATGTATTTCTTTCCTTTTTTTCGGTTTTCTTTATTTACTGTATGTAATGTGTTTTGTATGTCTGACAATTGAATCGATGAATACAAAATAAACCCAAGACAGTCCTCCTCCGAGCCACCAGCCAGGTGGACAAGGTAAATGTCAGTAAACTTCCAAGTTACGTGAACATGTAAGCAAAGCATAGATTACAGCTACGTTACTTTGAGTCACGGGGGTAAGCTACACCGTTAGCAAGTAGCTGTAGTGTTGTAGTAACAAGTAAAGAATATAGTAGTAGTTAAGGTTAACCAACAGTTGTGTGTAAGAAACTAACCCTAACCCTCAGAGTAGAGCTGCTTCTCACTTGGTGGAGGAGAGGTCAATGTGATGGAACGCCTCCAGCTCACGTGTGCTGAAGTTAAACGTCGGCAAAAAGAGTTACAGGAGAAATAATTCAACGCATGTGGAAAAAAGTTACAACAAAGAATTGGGGAGTCTCTCTCTCTCTCTCCCTCTCTCTCTCTCTCTCTGTGTGTCTCTCTCTCTCTCTCTCCCTCTCTCTCTCTCTCTCTCTGTGTGTCTCTCTCTCTCTCTCTCTCTCTCTCTGTGTGTCTCTCTCTCTCTCTCTGTGTGTCTCTCTGTCTCTCTCTCTCTCTCTCTCTCTCTCTCTCTCTCTCTCTCTCTCTCTCTCTCTCTCTCTCTCTCTCTCTCTCTCTCTCTCTCTCTCTCTCTCTCTCTCTCTCTCTCTCTCTCTCTCTCTCTCTCGGTTCCCCTTTCCTCCATCAAGGGGCGCTGCAGCACCTTCTTCTCACGGCTCTGAATGAAAGCGTGGATCACAGTTTCCAGGTCTTGGGTAGAAAGGAGGATCTGATGTTTGTAATATTTCTGAGGTGATCAAAGCACGGATGAGTTATAGACTGGGACAGAGAGGTTTGGCCAGCGGCAGTGCCCCCCCCCCCCCTTTGTAAAAGAGTCCTTGGTTTTATGAAAGGCTCTATATATAAATATAAGTCATTCTTAATATTATTGTCAGCATTTAGCTGCAGGAAGTTTTGAGAGATCTGTGTGGAAGCTGGAGGAGTTGAGGAGATGAACAGTGTTAGAGAGAGGGTCCCAGCTTCAATGAATCAACTGCATAACCATGGAAACAACTCTCACAGCCCCAGTCCCCCAAACTGGGGTCT
>NW_027639715.1:172729-180229 GCF_949606895.1 Notothenia rossii
GAGCAGTGCTTGTTGAAGCAGTCCACATCTGAACCAAACTAATGTTGTCATGGAGAGCAGTGCTTGTTGAAGGGGTCCACATCTGAACCAAACTAATGTTGTGATGGAGAGCAGTGCTTGTTGAAGCAGTCCACATCTGAACCAAACTAATGTTGTGATGGAGAGCAGTGCTTGTTGAAGCAGTCCACATCTGAACCAAACTAATGTTGTGATGGAGAGCAGTGCTTGTTGAAGCAGTCCACATCTGAACCAAACTAATGTTGTCATGGAGAGCAGTGCTTGTTGAAGCGGTCCACACCTGAACCAAACTAATGTTGTGATGGAGAGCAGTGCTTGTTGAAGCAGTCCACATCTGAACCAAACTAATGTTGTCATGGAGAGCAGTGCTTGTTGAAGCGGTCCACACCTGAACCAAACTAATGTTGTGATGGAGAGCAGTGCTTGTTGAAGCAGTCCACATCTGAACCAAACTAATGTTGTGATGGAGAGCAGTGCTTGTTGAAGCGGTCCACACCTGAACCAAACACCTGAAGCCACAGCTAGAATAATAAGAAAAGCCAAAAGTCTCCACTTAGCTTTATTGAAAGCAGAACGTTTGTGAAGAACAGTGAAGGTCCCTTCTTTTATCTTTTCACCAGCATTCACAAACGTCTTCTTCATTTGACCAAAGACAGAATGCGTTGGATCCTGCATTGAACTAGCAGACAGAACTGCTCTGAACAGGACAAGTCCCCGATGGGACTCGCAGGTCCTTCATGTCTCCCCCTCCCACGTGCAGTGACAGATCGCTGCCTTTTCCTGAGTGGCCAAGTGGCGACTGCCAGCCTCGGCTGACGCTCCAAAGAGCAGTCTCTGCACAGTAACACTCTGCCTCCCTCTCTCCTGAGACGAGCCTATCCTGTGGAGGACTCAAAGACGGCCCATCAGCTGCTCGTGGTCGGGCCGTGCCATCTCACCACGGCAGTAACGACTCTACAAATTACACAATCACTCATCTGTGTGCAATGTCGTGAGCCGAAGTGTTCAAGCTCAACAGCATTATTGTTATTTACCTCTGGTGTCTTCTCCCTCAGGTTTCATTTGATCCCCTCTTTGTTAGCCTTTCCTTTTCTCCTGTACAGAGTATGACCCTGAGAGGCAGAGACGAGAGCGTCTGAATATCATCAGAGTCATTGTGTGCCTTTAGCTTTTGGGCTTGGATGTGTTCATGCATAAGGACCAGATTAGCTGGGCTGTCCCAGTCTGCAGACGGCCCTCTCAGCTTCACCATTAGTTTCAGGTTTATAGGCGACAGACCAGATTTGTGTAATACCGCTTGATCGTAACAACTCTTGAACGAGACGGTTCTTAAAATGTGTTCCATTATCCATTCGTATGATATCTGGAGAATCAATCATTCTGCTAATCTTGTAGAAATAGTTTTTCCCGTTGCAACTGTAAGAGGATAAGCTCTCTTAGCACTTGAGCCATTGTCTGCACAGATCAGGAACTACTTCTTTCCGATAAGTAGTTCTTCACGACAGGGCCCCGCCTCCTCCGCACTCAAGTGTCTGTTGGGTGTGTGTGATAATGTGACGCGGGGGAGTTTACGTCTTTTGAAATCCTCCTGCGTGCGCACACTATCCCTGTCCCTCTTGCCTCAGGTAGATCAATCCCATGGCTTCTCACCCACTTGACCACTCTCTCAGCCCCTACATGGCTTCTCACCCACTTGACCACTCTCTCAGCCCCTACATGGCTTCTCACCCACTTGACCACTCTCTCAGCCCCTACATGGCTTCTCCCCCACTTGACCACTCTCTCAGCCCCTACATGGCTTCTCACCCACTTGACCACTCTCTCAGCCCCTACATGGCTTCTCACCCACTTGACCACTCTCTCAGCCCCTACATGGCTTCTCACCCACTTGACCACTCTCTCAGCCCCTACATGGCTTCTCACCCACTTGAACACTCTCTCAGCCCCTACATGGCTTCTCACCCACTTGACCACTCTCTCAGCCCCTACATGGCTTCTCACCCACTTGACCATTCTCTCAGCCCCTACATGGCTTCTCACCCACTTGACCACTCTCTCAGCCCCTACATGGTTTCTCACCCACTTGACCACTCTCTCAGCCCCTACATGGCTTCTCACCCACTTGACCACTCTCTCAGCCCCTACATGGCTTCTCACCCACTTGACCACTCTCTCAGCCCCTACATGGCTTCTCCCCCACTTGACCACTCTCTCAGCCCCTACATGGCTTCTCACCCACTTGACCACTCTCTCAGCCCCTACATGGCTTCTCACCCACTTGACCACTCTCTCAGCCCCTACATGGTTTCTCACCCACTTGAACACTCTCTCAGCCCCTACATGGCTTCTCACCCACTTGACCACTCTCTCAGCCCCTACATGGCTTCTCACCCACTTGACCACTCTCTCAGCCCCTACATGGCTTCTCACCCACTTGACCACTCTCTCAGCCCCTACATGTCCTAAGCCCTCGCGTATTTGTCTTAATACCTTAAGGTGGTCGGGCGGTGGAACTCTCACTCTCTCTCCTTCTCTCCATTCCTCAGGTATAATAAGACGTAAGGGTCCCAGGCTAGCTGGCCGCTCCCTTGCTAACTTATCAGCCTCCTTGTTTCCTCGAGAGAAGTAGTCATTGCACTCCGTATGGCTCTCAACTTCAGCAATGATCCCCCATTGCTCTGCATGTGAAAGGGGCTTTCCCTTTGTAGTTTCGAGCTCTCTTTGTTCCCAGAGCTCCAGCTCTTCTTTACCTGCTTTCTAACAATAATACCATCGCAAGCATTTTCAAGCCTTCCTACAAAATAAAAGCTCCTCGAGTATGGCCGTCACTTCAGCCGTTTGTGCAGAGCCTGGCGTTCTGCCGCTCTTGGACCACACGGTCCTTTCTCCATCTTCACCACACATGCCCACTGCGACATGTCTTCATTACGTCTGCTTCCATCGGTGAAAACAAACCGCTCAGGCTCGGCCTCCTGGTGAGGCTTTGGATCCGCACTTTTCCGTATTGGTTGACCATCGCTCAGAAAGATAAACTGTTTATCGATCAGCGAGTTCAAAGCTTTTGAATCAACTAGCTTCGCCTTGGAGGCTGTGCTTATGGAGCTGAACAGGAAAAGAAATACACTGAGGCCAGATCTCTCAACGAGTGATACAGCCTGCACGCTCCACACAGTGTCTGCTCCTGTGGCGAGTGCTTCTGTTCTACAGGTTTAAAAGTCTAAGAAAACATCAAACATGGTTTCTCTGGTTTTTGATTTCTACATATCAGAGAAATTCCCTCTTAATGAAGAGTGGGCGCAGACCCCTTTAACGGGTAGTCTGTCGGGTTGCACATTTCAGAGTGTGTAGGCTTGGCCCTTGCACATCGTGCTCTTGACGGGGGATTGTCAAAAGCCACTCTGTTATTAGAGCCATCTGTATGCATCGGGGTTCTGGTCATTGCTGGAGGTCTGACATCAGAGTCACCTGACAACGAGTAAAGTGAGTGCGGCTCACTTAGCAACGGGCCCAAGCTGTACGGGTTCTTCCTCCTCTGCTTCTCCCTCACTGGATCATCCTCATTATCCTTGCTGTCGGGCAGGAGCCGGAAGCTGCTCCACCTCTCTATTTGTGATTGTGTCCACCAACATATTTATTCTCGGGATAGGAGAATAAATATAAGGGCTATCAAAAGGGCCCTAAGGATGGAAAAGGGGTCTTGGGTTAGGGTCGTTGAGTCCGGGCCATTCCCAAATCTCACTTGGTTACCAGCTGCGTGAAGGAACGCACGCTTGTACTCTTTCGCCCAGACCTGCTCTGAGTACTCAGCAACAGAACTCTCCTCTGGGAGGGATGGGGCCGGAGGCAAAATGCCTGCATAATGATCAGGTTATGCGGGGGGGGGGGGGGGGGGGGATTATTAATAACCCGTGTCCGTTTGGGGAAGGAACTGATCTAATCTCTGTTGGATTACTCTAACTGTTTGTCCTTCTCCACATCAGCAGAGCATATGTCATATTTCAGCATCAATCAAAACCACCTCAACCACAGTAACCAATGTGAAACTAGTTTAACCTGAGCAGAGTTTCTATTCCCCAAAAACAATTCAAATCCAAATCATCAACTAATGTCAGCCTTTTCCAAGGAAGGGTGTTCTGACCTCACTCTGAGCCCAAGCAGACACCTTCAGAAAGCAACAGGTTCACAAGTCAAATGTCCTAGAGCGGTCTAAAAGAGCCCAGGCCCGGCCCAGGCCCAGGCCCAAGCCCGAGCCCAAACCCGAGGCCCAGGCCAAGGCCCAGGCCCTGTCCCAGGCCCAACCCGAGGCCCAGGCCCAAGCCCAAGCCCAAACCCAAGCCCAGGTCCAGGCCCAGGTCCAGGCCCAGGTCCAGGCCCAAGCCCAAGCCCAGGCCCAGGCCAAGGCCAAGGCCCAGGCCCAGGTCCAGGCCCAGGCCCAAGCCCAAGCCCAGGCCCAGGCCCAGGCCCAACCCCAGGCCCAACCCCAGGCCCAGGTCCAGGCCCAAGCCCAAGCCCAGGCCCAGGTCCAGGCCCAGCCCCAGGTCCAGGCCCAGGCCCAAGCCCAAGCCCAGGCCCAGGCCCAGGCCCAGGCCCAACCCCAGGCCCAACCCCAGGCCCAGGTCCAGGCCCAGGCCCAGGCCCAAGAGCCAAGACCCAGAATCAAGCTTCCAAAAAGTCCCCCCAGCTCTCAAGCCCTCTCGTTTCTCTTCACACATCATCTTCTACAGTCTCTTCTCTCCTCCCTCTCTGCGTCAGGTGGTTTCCCCTTTTCTATCTTTGAGGGAGAAGGAGGTCTCATATGTTCAACTTTTACTTAATGAACAATTAAAAATGTAAAGTTCAAATTCAAACAAATAAAGACTTATAGTAATAATATGCAATGTTAACGAGAGGGAATGTGAACATGCTTCATGGAAGCAGAACACATTGTCATCTTTCTTTCTTTGTTGTTTTTACCGAGCATTCATTGAGAGCCTTATTTGTTGTTCTTGTGTCTGCTGGTTCCAGCCTCACACTGAAAGACAGGACCAGCCTGAACAGCGTGTTAAAACCTGCTCTGAGGTCATCGGCCTGAAACAGAGAGACTGAAACTCCTTCTGTAACCAGCAGGTTCTGCAGAGAGCAGACTGAACTCTCCAGCTCGTGTTCTTCAGAGGGATCTCGTCGGCTGCCTTCAGGGCGAAGATATGCTCTACCTGCTCTAAAGACTCATCGCTTTGCTAAATCATTGATCCCCTCTGCACACAAACCTCAAACTTCTTGAAAGGCTTTTTAACTGGATTTTCTATTTATTATTGTGAAGCTATGAAATATTATGGTGTAAATTGTAATGACCCACATCTCAGCTCCCGGTGTTCCTGTGCGACTTCTTCCTGCCTGTGTTTGATTGATTGATTGATTGATTGATTGATTGATTGAAGGGAACTATATAAATATAAGTAATTCTTAATATTATTGTCAGCATTTAGCTGCAGGAAGTTTTGAGAGATCAATGTGTGGAAGCTGGAGGCAGTTGAGGAGATGAACAGTGTTAGAGAGAGGGTCCCAGCTTCAATGAATCAACTGCATAACCATGGAAACTGATGTTGTGCTTACGGGTGATGACGTGAGTCCAACCCCAAAGATGACTTGATAACTCTAACCCTTCAGAGTTTCCACTGAAGTTGAGGTAAAGAAGTCACGTTGTCGGTCCACCAATGAGACGCTGATGCTGAGGGTTGATACAGATCTTATGAGTGAGCGGTGTCAGTGTTTGCACAACTCTCGAGGAAACCTCGGAGCAGATAAAGAAGTCATGTTTTTCTAAACCAGCGGTTTTCAAGCTTCGGCGCACGTGAAGCTTCGGGAGAAGTTCTAAACAAACATTGGTTGCTCTTTGATTAAAAAAAACAAAAAAAACAGATTTCATATTTCTTATTGCAACATAAACGTTATCTAATACGTTTCTAACTTGCAATATCAGAGGAACAAATGCACCCTCGCATCTGCTGAGTTGCACGGTAAAACCTCAGCTCTTAAACACGAGCTCAATCAAATACTTTCTGAGAAAATGTCTAAACCTTTATTTTGACTAATCAGACATATTTTGAGTTTGGGGATAAACCACATAAACTGCGAGCGAGACAGCTGTGGAAAAGGAGAGGAAGGCTCTCCCTTGACCTCTCAGGCTTATCAATGACATGTTTCGGTGGTTTCATGATGATTTATCCATCTCTAAGGCCCGTGTGCGACCTGAAGTTGCGGATCAGTTCTTGGATGCGTGTGACCTGCGCACATTAGGACAGAGGGATCGTGACTCTCTTGAGAAGGACATTACATGTGAGGAAATCAAAAAGACATGAACTCACTAAACAATGGCAGAAGCCCGGGGCCAGATGGGATGTGCAATGTTATATATATATATGTATACAAAGTTCAGCAATATGCTGGCTCCTATTTTGTTGAGGATGTACAGGAAAGCGTATGAGGCTGGTGTTCTGCCGTCAACACTAAACGAGGCAGCTATAACAGTGATTCCAAACAAAGGGAAGGATTCAGAACAAGTGGGATCATAGAGACCAGTCTCCCTTTTAAACACAGACCAGAACATTCTTGCTAAGACCCTATCGAGGAGACTCAGCCTCTATAAGGCTAAACTGATACACCCTGACCAAACTGGGTTCATCCCAAACAGACACTCATTTCATAACCTCAGACACCTCTTCAACATGATGTACTCTACCAGACGACCTGAAGGGGATTTGTTTATCCTACGTTTGGATGCGGAAAAGGCCTTTGACTGTGTGGAACGGTCCCACTTAGATAAAGTTCTTGAAACATTCATCTCGTGGGTTAAGTTGCTTTACACCAATCCAAATGCAAGAATCCTCACTAACCGGACTATCAGAGAACCATCTAACCTGCACGGGGAACGGGGCAGGGCTGTGCACTTAGTCCTCCACTGTTTGCTCCTGCATTAGAGCCCTTGGCCGAAACAATCCGAGCCAACACAGAGATTCATGGCTACAATACAAACTGCTCTACAAATACAATCTCACTACACGCGGATGATATTTCGATGTTTATAACGGAACCACAGTCTTCAGTTAAATGGACTGTACTTATATAGCGCTTTATCCAGTCTTTACGACCCCTCAAAGCGCTTTACAGACTACATGTCGTTCACCCATTCACACAGAGCAGTGTGCCTTCCTCTAGGGCCTAACATTCACACAGAGCAGTGTGCCTTCCTCTAGGACCTAACATTCACACAGAGCAGTGTGCCTTCCTCTAGGACCTAACATTCACACAGAGCAGTGTGCCTTCCTCTAGGACCTAACATTCACACGGAGCAGTGTGCCTTCCTCTAGGGCCTAACATTCACACAGAGCAGTGTGCCTTCCTCTAGGACCTAACATTCACACAGAGCAGTGTGCCTTCCTCTAGGACCTAACATTCACACAGAGCAGTGTGCCTTCCTCTAGGACCTAACATTCACACGGAGCA
>NW_027639715.1:182729-224140 GCF_949606895.1 Notothenia rossii
TTGATCAAAATCAATTCTGGGATCTGTGGAGCAACTTCAACACAAAACAACCACAAGCATGAGAGAGAGAGAGAGAGAGAGAGAGAGAGAGAGAGAGAGAGAGAGAGAGAGAGAGAGAGAGAGAGAGAGAGAGAGAGAGAGAGAGAGACACAAAACAACCACAAGCATTACCCATCCAAAACGGTGACATCTGGAGAGAACATTTAGAAAGTTTGTACAAAGACATACCAATAAATCTAATGAATTCAGATCAATGTATTACAAAAGAGAAACTCCAAACATTAGAAGAAACTATTAAAGACCACCAGGACCCCCTTGATTTCCCAATGACTTGGGAAGAGTTGACCACACAGACACAATCTCTCCGGCCAAGGAAAGCTTGTGGCCCAGACAACATTCAAAAGGAAATGCTCAGATGCAGCACCCCAGAGATGCAGGGTACAGTGTTAAAGCTGTTCAATATCATATTGCAGTCAGGATGTTTCCATCTGGTGCAAAGGGCTCATCTCCCCCATTCATAAGAGTGGAGACAAATCAGACCCTAAGAACTACCGTGGCATCTGTGTCAGCAGCTGTCTGGAACATTATTCTGTAGTATTCTAAATAAAAGAATACAAGATTTCCTTAACCGACAATCCATCTTGAGTCCAAATCAAATTGGCTTCCTTCCAAAACACCGCACCACCGACCATGTATATACCCTTCACACTTTAGTTAACAAACATGTACACCAAACACAACATGGGAAGATATTCACTTGTTTCATTGATTTCAAAAAAGCTTTGGACTCTATTTGGCACGAAGGGCTCTATTATAGACTTCTACATTGTGGTATAGGGGGCAAAATGTACGATCTGGTTAAATCAATGTATTTAGGGAATAAGTGTGCTGTTCAAACTGGAGACAAACAAAGTGAATTCTTCACCCAGAGAAGAGGTGTTCGTCAGGGTTGCAATTTAAGTCCCACTTTATTTAATATATATATAAATGAACTTGCTGTTCAGTTGGATCACTGTGCTGCTCCTGGCCTCTCCCTCCTAGAGAGAGAGGTGAAGTGTCTGCTTTATGCTGATGACCTTGTTCTGCTGTCTCCTACTGAACAAGGACTACAACAACAGCTGGACATAGTAGACCAGTACTGTAAGAACTGGGCCCTGGCAGTCAATATGAAGAAAACTAATGTCATGGTTTTCCAAAAACGCCCCAGATGTCAGGAGAACAAATACCAGTTTACCATAAATAATCATATCATGGAACATAGTATGAGTTACACCTACCTCGGTTTAACCATAACAGCATCAGGAAGTTTCAACATGGCAGTGAATGCACTCAAAGAAAGAGCCAGAAGAGCTCTTAATGCAATTAAGAGAACATTTTATAATGTCCAAATTCCAATTCAAATCTGGCTCTAAATCTTTGATAGTGTGATCCAGCCCATTGCGCTGTACGGTAGTGAAGTATGGGGTCCACTCAGTCACCAGAGCTATACCCGCTGGGACAAACATCCAACAGAGTCTTTCCATGCAGAATTCTGCAGATACATTTTACGTGTTCAGAGAAAAACACCAACACATGCATGTAGAGCAGAATTAGGCAGATACCCACTGATCATTAACACTCAAAAGAGAGCACTGACATTCTTTAACCACCTTAGATCCAGCCCCCGAGACACCCTCCACTCCAAAGCCCTCCAAAGCCAAGAGCTAACCCCAGAGAAGAGTCCCCTATGTCAGCTGGTGCTGAGGCTAACTGCCCCCTCTCAGAGCCACTCTGACCAGTCTCTCAACAACACTGCTCTCCAAACACCAATCACAGTCAAACGCATTATAACACAATGTAAACACAACTATTTACAACATTGGGAAGAAGAAAGTAAAAGCCAAAGTAGATTAGAATGTTACCTGGCTCTAAACAGAGAGTATGAGCTGGCAGAGTATCTCTCTACTGTCAGAGATAGAAAGCAGAGACAGATCCTAACCAAGTACAGGCTCAGTGACCACAAACTGGCAATCGAAACAGGAAGACTCAAAAGATCCTGGCAACCAAAAGAGAACAGAATATGTGGTCACTGTACAACAGGTGAATTGAATTGAGAGAGAGAGAGAGAGAGAGAGAGGGGGGGAGAGAGAGAGACAGACAGACAGAGAGTGAGAGAGAGACAGAGAGAGAGACAGACAGAGAGAGAGACAGAGCAGCACTTCCTCACACAATGCACAACTTTTGAACCTGTACGGAAACAATTCTTCCCAAAACTCAAACATAAGCATCCTCAATTATTTAAAAATGAAAATGAAAAACTAAAAATACTTCTCGGGGAATATAAAGAGAGCTGCATTGTGGCAGGACAGTTTGTCTCTACCTCAGTCTGAGGGACAGTTTGTCTCTGCCTCAGTCTGAGAGACAGTCTGTCTCTGCCACAGTCTGAGAGACAGTTTGTCTCTGCCTCAGTCTGAGAGACAGTTTGTCTCTGCCACAGTCAGAGGGACAGTTTGTCTCTGCCTCAGTCAGAGGGACAGTTTGTCTCTGCCTCAGTCTGAGAAACAGTTTGTCTCTGCCACAGTCAGAGGGACAGTTTGTCTCTGCCTCAGTCTGAGAGACAGTTTGTCTCTGCCACAGTCAGAGGGACAGTTTGTCTCTGCCTCAGTCTGAGGGACAGTTTGTCTCTACCTCAGTCTGAGGGACAGTTTGTCTCTGCCTCAGTCTGAGGGATAGTTTGTCTCTACGTCAGTCTGAGGGACAGTTTGTCTCTGCCTCAGTCTGAGGGACAGTTTGTCCCTGCCTCAGTCTGAGGGACAGTTTGTCTCTGCCTCAGTGTGAGGGACAGTGTGTCTCTGCCTCAGTGTGAGGGACAGTGTGTCTCTGCCTCAGTGTGAGGGACAGTGTGTCTCTGCCTCAGTGTGAGGGACAATCTGTCTCTGCCTCAGTCTGAGGGACAGTGTGTCTCTGCCTCAGTCTGAGGTACAGTGTGTCTCTGCCTCAGTCTGAGGTACAGTGTGTCTCTGCCTCAGTCTGAGGGACAGTTTGTCTCTGCCTCAGTCTGAGGTACAGTGTGTCTCTGCCTCAGTCTGAGGGACAGTGTGTCTCTGCCTCAGTCTGAGGTACAGTGTGTCTCTGCCTCAGTCTGAGGGACAGTGTGTCTCTGCCTCAGTGTGAGGGACAATCTGTCTCTGCCTCAGTGTGAGGGACAATCTGTCTCTGCCTCAGTCTGAGGGACAGTGTGTCTCTGCCTCAGTCTGAGGGACAGTGTGTCTCTGCCTCAGTCTGAGGGACAGTGTGTCTCTGCCTCAGTCTGAGGGACAGTGTGTCTCTGCCTCAGCCTGAGGGACAGCTTGTCTCTGCCTCAGTCTGAGGGACAGTGTGTCTCTGCCTCAGTCTGAGGGACAGTGTGTCTCTGCCTCAGCCTGAGGGACAGCTTGTCTCTGCCTCAGTCTGAGGGACAGTTTGTCTCTGCCTCAGTCTGAGGGACAGTGTGTCTCTGCCTCAGTCTGAGGGACAGTGTGTCTCTGCCTCAGTCTGAGGGACAGTGTGTCTCTGACTCAGTCTGAGGGACAGTGAGCAGGTACACCAGGTCTCTCATCTTCAGTATATCATGTTATATTTTGTATTCATGTTTTCTATGGATCTGTGTTCCTTGTTCTTAGCAGTTTGTTTATCTGTTTATTTGTTTATCTGTTTATTTGTTTATCTGTTTATCTGTTTATGTGTTTATCTGTTTATTTGTTTATTTGTTTATCTGTTTATTTGTTTATCTGTTTATATGTGTGTTTGTTTATTTGTTTATCTGTTTATTTGTTTATTTGTTTATTTGTTTATCTGTTTATCTGTGTGTTTGTTTATTTGTGTGTCTCTGCCACAGTCTGAGGGACAGTGTGTCTCTGCCTCAGTCTGAGGGACAGTCTGTCTCTGCCTCAGTGTGAGGGACAGTTTGTCTCTGCCTCAGTCTGAGGGACAGTTTGTCTCTGCCTCAGTCTGAGGGACAGTGTGTCTCTGCCTCAGTCTGAGGGACAATGTGTCTCTGCCTCAGTCTGAGGGACAGTTTGTCTCTGCCTCAGTCTGAGGGACAATGTGTCTCTGCCTCAGTCTGAGGGACAGTCTGTCTCTGCCTCAGTCTGAGGGACAGCTTGTCTCTGCCTCAGTCTGAGGGACAATGTGTCTCTGCCTCAGTCTGAGGGACAGTGTGTCTCTGCCTCAGTCTGAGGGACAGTGTGTCTCTGCCTCAGTCTGAGGGACAGTGTGTCTCTGCCTCAGTGTGAGGGACAGTGTGTCTCTGCCTCAGTCTGAGGGACAGTTTGTCTCTGCCTCAGTCTGAGGGACAGTCTGTCTCTGCCTCAGTGTGAGGGACAGTGTGTCTCTGCCTCAGTGTGAGGGACAGTTTGTCTCTGCCTCAGTCTGAGGGACAGTGTGTCTCTGCCTCAGTCTGAGGGACAGTGTGTCTCTGCCTCAGTCTGAGGGACAGTGTGTCTCTGCCTCAGTCTGAGGGACAGTGAGCAGGTACACCAGGTCTCTCATCTTCAGTATATCATGTTATATTTTGTATTCATGTTTTCTATGGATCTGTGTTCCTTGTTCTTAGCAGTTTGTTTATCTGTTTATTTGTTTATCTTTTTATTTGTTTATTTGTTTATCTGTTTATCTGTTTATGTGTTTATCTGTTTATTTGTTTATTTGTTTATCTGTTTATTTGTTTATCTGTTTATATGTGTGTTTGTTTATTTGTTTATCTGTTTATTTGTTTATTTGTTTATCTGTTTATCTGTGTGTTTGTTTACTTGTTTATTTGTGTGTTTGTTTATTTGTTTATTTGTGTGTTTGTTTATTTGTTTATTTGTGTGTTTGTTTATCTGTTTATCTGTTTATTTGTTTATCTGTGTGTTTGTTTATTTGTGTGTTTGTTTATTTGTTTATTTGTGTGTTTGTTTATTTGTGTGTCTCTGCCACAGTCTGAGGGACAGTGTGTCTCTGCCTCAGTCTGAGGGACAGTTTGTCTCTGCCTCAGTCTGAGGGACAGTTTTTCTCTGCCTCAGTCTGAGGGACAGTTTGTCTCTGCCACAGTCTGAGGGACAGTTTGTCTTTGCCTCAGTCTGAGGGACAGTCTGTCTCTGCCTCAGTCTGAGGGACAGCTTGTCTCTGCCTCAGTCTGACGTACAGTTTGTCTCTGCCACAGTCTGAGGGACAGTGTGTCTCTGCCACAGTCTGAGGGGCAGTGTGTCTCTGCCTCAGTGTGAGGGACAGTGTTTCTCTGCCTCAGTGTGAGGGACAGTGTGTCTCTGCCTCAGTCTGAGGGACAGTCTGTCTCTGCCTCAGTCTGACGTACAGTTTGTCTCTGCCACAGTCTGAGGGACAGTGTGTCTCTGCCACAGTCTGAGGGGCAGTGTGTCTCTGCCTCAGTGTGAGGGACAGTGTTTCTCTGCCTCAGTGTGAGGGACAGTGTGTCTCTGCCTCAGTCTGAGGGACAGTGTGTCTCTGACTCAGTCTGAGGGACAGTGTGTCTCTGCCTCAGTCTGAGGGACAGTGTGTCTCTGCCTCAGTCTGAGGGACAGTGTGTCTCTGCCTCAGTGTGAGGGACAGTTTGTCTCTGCCTCAGTCTGAGGGACAGTGTGTCTCTGCCTCAGTGTGAGGGACAGTGTGTCTCTGCCTCAGTCTGAGGGACAGTTTGTCTCTGCCTCAGTCTGAGGGACAGTGTGTCTCTGCCTCAGTGTGAGGGACAGCTTGTCTCTGCCTCAGTCTGAGGGACAGTTTGTCTCTTTCTCAGTCTGAGGGACAGTGTGTCTCTGCCTCAGTCTGAGGGACAGTGTGTCTCTGCCTCAGTGTGAGGGACAGTGTGTCTCTGCCTCAGTCTGAGGGACAGTGTGTCTCTGCCTCAGTCTGAGGGACAGTGTGTCTCTGCCTCAGTCTGAGGGACAGTGTGTCTCTGCCTCAGTCTGAGGGACAGTGAGCAGGTACACCAGGTCTCTCATCTTCAGTATATCATGTTATATTTTGTATTCATGTTTTCTATGGATCTGTGTTCCTTGTTCTTAGCAGTTTGTTTATCTGTTTATTTGTTTATCTGTTTATTTGTTTATTTGTTTATCTGTTTATCTGTTTATGTGTTTATCTGTTTATTTGTTTATTTGTTTATCTGTTTATTTGTTTATCTGTTTATATGTGTGTTTGTTTATTTGTTTATCTGTTTATTTGTTTATTTGTTTATCTGTTTATCTGTGTGTTTGTTTACTTGTTTATTTGTGTGTTTGTTTATTTGTTTATTTGTGTGTTTGTTTATTTGTTTATTTGTGTGTTTGTTTATCTGTTTATCTGTTTATTTGTTTATCTGTGTGTTTGTTTATTTGTGTGTTTGTTTATTTGTTTATTTGTGTGTTTGTTTATTTGTGTGTCTCTGCCACAGTCTGAGGGACAGTGTGTCTCTGCCTCAGTCTGAGGGACAGTGTGTCTCTGCCTCAGTCTGAGGGACAGTGTGTCTCTGCCTCAGTCTGAGGGACAGTTTGTCTCTGCCTCAGTCTGAGGGACAGTGTGTCTCTGCCTCAGTCTGAGGGACAGTGTGTCTCTGCCTCAGTCTGAGGGACAGTGAGCAGGTACACCAGGTCTCTCATCTTCAGTATATCATGTTATATTTTGTATTCATGTTTTCTATGGATCTGTGTTCCTTGTTCTTAGCAGTTTGTTTATCTGTTTATTTGTTTATCTGTTTATTTGTTTATTTGTTTATCTGTTTATCTGTGTGGTTGTTTATTTGTTTATTTGTGTGTTTGTTTATTTGTTTATTTGTCTATTTGTTTATTTGTTTATCTGTTTATTTGTTTATTTGTTTATCTGTTTATTTGTTTATTTGTTTATCTGTTTATCTGTGTGGTTGTTTATTTGTTTATTTGTTTATTTGTGTGTTTGTTTATTTGTTTATTTGTTTATTTGTTTATCTGTTTATCTGTTTATCTGTTTATCTGTGTGTTTGTTTATTTGTTTATTTGTTTATTTGTTTATTTGTTTATCTGTTTATTTGTTTATCTGTTTATCTGTGTGTTTGTTTATCTGTTTATCTGTGTGGTTGTTTATTTGTTTATTTGTTTATTTGTGTGTTTGTTTATTTGTTTATTTGTCTATTTGTTTATTTGTTTATCTGTTTATTTGTTTATTTGTTTATCTGTTTATTTGTTTATTTGTTTATCTGTTTATCTGTGTGGTTGTTTATTTGTTTATTTGTTTATTTGTGTGTTTGTTTATTTGTTTATTTGTTTATTTGTTTATCTGTTTATCTGTTTATCTGTTTATCTGTGTATTTGTTTATTTGTTTATTTGTGTGTTTGTTTATTTGTTTATCTGTTTATTTGTTTATTTGTTTATCTGTTTATTTGTTTATTTGTTTATCTGTTTATCTGTGTGGTTGTTTATTTGTTTATTTGTTTATTTGTGTGTTTGTTTATTTGTTTATTTGTTTATTTGTTTATTTGTTTATCTGTTTATTTGTTTATCTGTTTATCTGTGTGTTTGTTTATCTGTTTATCTGTGTGTTTGTTTATTTGTTTATTTGTGTGTTTGTTTATTTGTTTATTTGTGTGTTTGTAAAGATGTTACAGCTATACAAAGCTTTGGCAATGCTGTATGTAAATGTGGTCATGCTAATAAAGCTTTTGAATTGAATTGAGAGACACACAGAAAGCACCAACATATGAACTACTTTGTATGATCTTCCCCCTCCGACTCCAGGCTTGTCACTAACGATGTTATTCGTGTCATTACGTTCTGTCTGTCTTCGATGTTCAAGGGAAGCATGATTTCCACCCAAAGGAGTCTGCTGCTGACACTGAACGCTTCTTCTCAATACAGATATTTGAAGCTCTAGATATCAACATGTTCAGATCAGAAGTCCAGACACGAAGAGCGTGGCTTTGAGGTCAGTCCAAACCCAGAGATGACTTGATAACTCTAACCCTTCAAAGTTTCCATGACGATGAGATAAAGATGTCATGTTGTCGGTCCACCAATGAGACGCTGTTGCTGAGGGTTGATACAGATCTTATAAGTGAGCGGTGTCAGTGTTTGCACAACACTCTCGAGGAAACCTCGGAGCAGAATGGCTGCAGTCTCAGAGCTCTCCGTGCTGCTGCTTGCTCTCATCAGCAACATTCACGCTGAAGAACTCATCGTCCTCCGAGAGGAAAGACAGTCTCTCACCTTCCAGCTCCCGGAGGAGGCCGGCTCCTGCCTGATCTCCAGATCTGTTGGTGAGGAGAAGCTGGTCCTGTGGAACACCTCTGACCTCTGGCCCCAGAACTCCTCACTACCTGAAGACCTGAAACAACGACTCGTCAGCGTGGCCGATACTTCTTCCTACAAGATCAACGACCTGACCCAATCAGACTCCGGCCTGTACCAAGAGGAGTGCTGGACTGAGGGCAAAGTGACTCGAGAGAGAAACACCACACTTACTGTTTGTGGTTCACTAGATACAGATGGGCCCTATCATGAATACATGGAAGATGAAGAAACAATAGACCTGCCTTGTCTTGGAGCAGCTGACCACCAGGATGTCCAGTGGCTCAAACGGGATTATCGACATGAACAGAAAATATGGACCAGAGTTTTTGGGGACGATACGGCATCAGTGATGGACAATGATAGAGGAAGATACCAAGTGGTGAAGAACACATCAGCTCTACGTATATCCAACACCTCACCAGCTGACTTCGGAGGATACAACTGTCTGAGGATGGACCAACAGCGATGTGTTAGCAGTAACCCTGTAAAGTATCAGCTGTTTGAGTGGATCTATCACGCAGTGGAAGACACGGCTGTGTTGCAGTGCCCTGGCTCTGGTTTCAATGAAGAGAAGCCTCCAGATTGGAAGACTGAGTTATTGAACAATCATCAAGGACAACATAACCAGCCTGTGGGTGTAAGGGACCAGAACTACTCTCTGCTGTTAACATCGGTAACGTTAAATCACTCAGGTTGGTACTATTGTAATAACTTAAATACTGTGAAAGCATATCTGCTGGTGGTGTGCCCCAAATCCCCCCCCCCTGCTGTAGAGCTCTTCTCAGGGGGAGAAGAAGTCACTCTCAGATGCAAAGATCAGGAAAAGGGTCAGGATCATCTTTGGTTCTTTAAGTCGAACCGAACCAAAGGAAGAAAAATTAGTTTCGGTTATAATCAGACCAGTAACAAGGTGCTTTGGGACAATGATGGGAGATTTGTGATTTCTGATGTCTCTCTGGAAGACACAGGAGAGTATTGGTGTGTAGTTACTGACAGATATGGTCAGTGTCTGTTTTCAACCAAGACCCTCCTGAAGCACAGAGACCCCTTTGGGGTTTACTCCACCTTCTACGCAGTGAGATGCTCAGCGCTCAGTGTTCTGCTGCTGATGCTCTGTGTTGCTGTAGTCACTGTGACCCTGAGGACCAGAACACGGGACACTTGATATGCATCTGTTCATTTCACTCTGTCCTCGTCCTCTTTCATACAGCGGCTCAGAAACAGCATTATTATTATTTTTGTTAAATTCATTAACAATTTAAAAGTGTAAAAGGTTAAATTTAAGATAGGAATACAAAATATAAATACATAATAATACTTGGAAAAAAGGCTTTAATGTTGGCATTTTTTATGAATATATCTTTAATATAACATACATTTTATTAGATATAAATATATGATTCTATGTTGTATATATATTTCTGAAAATATAAAATAAGACAGAGAGAGAGAGACAGAGAGAGAGAGAGAGAGAGAGAGAGAGAGAGAGAGAGAGAGAGACAGAGAGAGACAGAGAGAGAGAGACAGAGAGAGAGAGGTTACAGAGACCAACGGCAAAATGTAACATCATTATTATTATTATTATTATTATTATTATTTTGGTTGATAAATTATTTGACAATTTAAATATAGAAAAGGTGAAACAGAGAATACAGAGAAAAAGGGTTTAAAAGTTGAAAGTAAATAAAGATATTGTTATTAACATAAACATATATTTAGTTTTGTATGAATATATTCTTGTATATTGTAAATGTGTGTTTTGCTCTTCTTGTAAAGACTTGTGATGTTAGGATCCCTGCTCCGCTCTGCTCCGTGTTGTTTTCATATATATTGTTAAATGTTCACTTATCAACCTTTTAAACATCGCTTTCACATTCAATGATTTGAATCCCCTTATTTTTAATCCTGTGTTTTTAGACTGATGTTTTATTTCACTTCAAATAATTGTGATTTTCTTTGAATTGGATGTGAAAGAATGTGATTTGTGTTTGATGCATTTCATAAGTCCTGTATCTCTCATGGTGTCAGTGTTACATCATGTGTTCTCATACCTTGGTATATCTATCTATCAGTTATCAAGTGTCTGTCTAATAAAGATTACAACCAATCAAACCTGGAAGACCCTTCTTCTGTTTTGTGATCGTTAGAATATTATTATATACAACAGAGCTTTTCAAATGACTGACTCATATTCAAAAGTAACGTCCACAAAGTCGATGAAATGATTAACCCTTTCCCTCCTATCAGACGCTTCTCTTTGGAACGAGGCCACACTTCAGGCCATTATGATTATCATGTATTATTCTTATTCATTTTCTCTCTCTCTTTTATTGAAGTAATTGTTCTGTAAGCTGAGATAAACATAGATATCTGTCCACATGATTAAAGTCAGATTGTTGCCCCCATGGAGAGGTGTGTGTTATATGCTCAGTAACTGCTCTGCACACATTGAGTACGCTAGAGGGGAAGGGGCTCAAATGCATGGAAGGGCACTTTGGAGATATTTGTCCCCTCTCCTACATCAACATGTGTCCCCTCTTCTCCATGTCTCTCCTACATCAACATGTGTCCCCTCTTCTCCATGTCTCTTCTACATCAACATGTGTCCCCTCTTCTTCATGTCTCTTCTACACGGGCCCGGCGCCACGAGGGGGCAAAAGGGGGCATTGCCCCCTCAGTTGTATTATTTGCCCCCTCACTTTGAGCATCATTCATCCATCAAAAAGTACAATAAATGTCACAATTATTAAATAACTTTAAATAATTTGTTTCCACAATACACGTTGCTATGTTTAGATCAGATGTGTGGGCAGGCAGTCAAGCAACGTGTAAAAAAGCCTCAACCCCAAGTGAGCTAGTCTTAATGTTAGCGTGTGTGCTAGCTGTAAACACAGTCGGGTGGGTGACCAAAACGTCCCCGTTTCCGGGCAGAGTCCCCGTTTTCGGTGGCTGGTACCCGGTTGAAACTCCCGAAAATGTTCCCGTTTTTGAACGTGCGTTAAAAAAAATAGAGCAAGGTGAAATCAAATGTTACATGTCAGTAAAAACAGAGTAACAGGGTTGTGCCTGTTTGTAGCGTTAGCGTATTTCTTCTTCTACTACTTCTTCTTC
The DNA here is from genome assembly GCF_949606895.1 of Notothenia rossii. NCBI lineage: Eukaryota > Metazoa > Chordata > Actinopteri > Perciformes > Nototheniidae > Notothenia > Notothenia rossii. The sequence continues at coordinate 194,097 of NW_027639715.1, forward strand.
TTCTTCTTCTTTTGTCTTTAATGGTGAATCGCTTCCACTTGGAGCATATATCGCCACCTACTGTTGATTTATTAAATGTTCATATTAAATCCTTGTCCTCAGACCAGTGTTTTTGAGGAACTTGAAGATCAGCTTGTTTGCTTCATTTCTTGATTTACTTTCGTATATTGACTTGAAATCCATGTTGTTTGACATCAACAAAAAATAAGACAAACAACTACAGATAGCACCACACGTGATGGTTACTTGTTATTATTTAGGGCTGCCTGTATGGATCAGGTTTTTGCCAAAGCGAGCCCTTTCACTATAATAATAATATGTTATGTATTATATCAACCATATTGGTACAATGAGCGACATCTAGTGACGGGTTTTGGAACATTGATTTGATTTTTCTCCTGGCAGTTAGACTCTAGAGACAAACCAGGAGACTTTATTTTTATTTTTAATCTGTGTCTGTCCATTTGGTGAAGTGTCTGATCCAATATTACATTTGGTTTATATATTAGTCACTTTCTTATGAAATGCCAGGTTTTAGGCCTTGATTTGAACATTCAATCCAGAAAATAAAAAATCAACCAGATTAATGTTTCTTTAATCCTGACCTGACTAGAGGTAAGTAAATCTGAATAGGAAGACGAGTTAAGGGATAGAGGAGAAAAGGTTATGGTATAATTACAGAGCCTGTCCATTTATAAATTGAGGAAATCAATGTTAGTCTGTTAAACAAAGTTCGGCCATCTAATAATGTACTATCTGTTATTAAAGATCAGAGGAAAAGAACAGAACGACAGAGGTAAATCCAGAATAACAAATAAAGAAGCAAAGAGATTGTAGAGCAGTGAGAAGGAAAAAAGCTTGGTGTGTCAATTCATTACATTGCCAGTATTTTTCATTGTTGTGAAAAAAAAATCGCCCACTCGGATTTTTTAACAGCCCCCTCAGTCATTTCATCCTGGAGCCGGGCCTGCTTCTACATCAACATGTGTCCCCTCTTCTTCATGTCTCTCCTACATCAACATGTGTCCCATCTTCTTCATGTCTCTTCTACATCAACATGTGTCCCCTCTTCTTCATGTCTCTTCTACATCAACATGTGTCCCCTCTTCTCCGTGTCTCTTCTACATCAACATGTGTCCCCTCTTCTCCATGTCTCTTCTTCATCAACATGTGTCCCCTCTTCTTCATGTCTCTCCTACATCAACATGTGTCCCCTCTTCTCCATGTCTCTCCTACATCAACATGTGTCCCCTCTTCTCCATGTCTCTTCTCATCAACATGTGTCCCCTCTTCTCCATGTCTCTTCTCATCAACATGTGTCCCCTCTTCTCCATGTCTCTTCTACATCAACATGTGTCCCCTCTTCTTCATGTCTCTCCTACATCAACATGTGTCCCCTCTTCTCCATGTCTCTTCTCATCAACATGTGTCCCCTCTTCTCCATGTCACTTCTACATCAACATGTGTCCCCTCTTCTTCATGTCTCTTCTACATCAACATGTGTCCCCTCTTCTCCATGTCTCTTCTCCATCAACGTGTGTCCCCTCTTCTTCATGTCTCTTGTACATCAACATGTGTCCCCTCTTCTTCATGTCTATTCTACATCAACATGTGTCCCCTCTTCTTCATGTCTCTCCTACATCAACATGTGTCCCCTCTTCTCCATGTCTCTTCTACATCAACATGTGTCCCCTCTTCTCCATGTCTCTTCTACATCAACATGTGTCCCCTCTTCTCCATGTCTCTTCTACATCAACATGTGTCCCCTCTTCTTCATGTCTCTTCTACATCAACATGTGTCCCCTCTTCTCCATGTCTCTTCTACATCAACATGTGTCCCCTCTTCTTCATGTCTCTTCTACATCAACATGTGTCCCCTCTTCTTCATGTCTCTTCTACATCAACATGTGTCCCCTCTTCTTCATGTCTCTTCTACATCAACATGTGTCCCCTCTTCTTCATGTCTCTTCTACATCAACATGTGTCCCCTCTTCTTCATGTCTCTTCTACATCAACATGTGTCCCCTCTTCTTCATGTCTCTTCTACATCAACATGTGTCCCCTCTTCTCCATGTCTCTTCTACATCAACATGTGTCCCCTCTTCTTCATGTCTCTTCTACATCAACATGTGTCCCCTCTTCTCCATGTCTCTTCTACATCAACATGTGTCCCCTCTTCTTCATGTCTCTTCTACATCAACATGTGTCCCCTCTTCTTCATGTCTCTTCTACATCAACATGTGTCCCCTCTTCTTCATGTCTCTTCTACATCAACATGTGTCCCCTCTTCTTCATGTCTCTTCTACATCAACATGTGTCCCCTCTTCTTCATGTCTCTTCTACATCAACATGTGTCCCCTCTTCTTCATGTCTCTTCTACATCAACATGTGTCCCCTCTTCTTCATGTCTCTTCTACACGGGCCCGGCGCCACGAGGGGGCAAAAGGGGGCATTGCCCCCTCAGTTGTATTATTTGCCCCCTCACTTTGAGCATCATTCATCCATCAAAAAGTACAATAAATGTCACAATTATTAAATAACTTTAAATAATTTTTTTCCACAATACACGTTGCTATGTTTAGATCAGATATGTGGGCAGGCAGTCAAGCAACGTGTAAAAAAGCCTCAACCCCAAGTGAGCTAGTCTTAATGTTAGCGTGTGTGCTAGCTGTAAACACAGTCGGATGGGTGACCAAAACGTCCCCGTTTCCGGGCAGAGTCCCCGTTTTCGGTGGCTGGTACCCGGTTGAAACTCCCGAAAATGTTCCCGTTTTTGAACGTGCGTTAAAAAAGATAGAGCAAGGTGAAATCAAATGTTACATGTCAGTAAAAACTGAGTAACAGTGTTGTGTCTGTTTGTAGCGTTAGCATGTTTCTTCTTCTACTACTTCTTCTTCTTCTTCTTCTTCTTTTGTCTTTAATGGTGAATCGCTTCCTCTTGGAGCATATATCGCCACCTACTGTTGATTTATTAAATGTTCATATTAAATCCTTGTCCTCAGACCAGTGTTTTTGAGGAACTTGAAGATCAGCTTGTTTGCTTCATTTCTTGATTTACTTTCGTATATTGACTTGAAATCCATGTTGTTTGACATCAACAAAAAATAAGACAAACAACTACAGATAGCACCACACGTGATGGTTACTTGTTATTAATTAGGGCTGTATGGATCAGGTGTTTGCCAAAGCAAGCCCTTTTACTAGAATAATAATATGTTATGTATTATATCAACCATATTGGTACAATGAGCGACATCTAGTGACGGGTTTTGGAACATTGATTTGATTTTTCTCCTGGCAGTTAGACTCCAGAGACAAACCAGGGGACTTTATTTTTATTTTTAATCTGTGTCTGTCCATTTGGTGAAGTATTTGATCCAATATTACATTTGGTTTATATATTAATGGCTTTCTTATGAAATGCCAGGTTTTAGGCCTTGATCTGAACATTCAATCCAGAAAATAAAAAATCAGCCAGATTAATGTTTCTTTAATCCTGACCTGACTAGAGGTAAGTAAATCTGAATAGGAAGACGAGTTAAGGGATAGAGGAGAAAAGGTTATGGTATAATTACAGAGCCTGTCCATTTATAAATTGAGGAAATCAATGTTAGTCTGTTAAACAAAGTTCAGCCATCTAATAATGTACTATCTGTTATTAAAGATCAAAGGAAAAGAACAGAACGACAGAGGTAAATCCAGAATAACAAATAAAGAAGCAAAGAGATTGTAGAGCAGTGAGAAGGAAAAAAGCTCGGTGTGTCAATTCATTACATTGACAGTATTTTTCATTGTTGTGAAAAAAAAATCGCCCACTCGGGTTTTTTAACAGCCCCCTCAGTCATTTCATCCTGGAGCCGGGCCTGCCTCTACATCAACATGTGTCCCCTCTTCTTCATGTCTCTTCTACATCAACATGTGTCCCCTCTTCTTCATGTCTCTTCTACATCAACATGTGTCCCCTCTTCTCCATGTCTCTTCTCATCAACATGTGTCCCCTCTTCTCCATGTCTCTTCTACATCAGCATGTGTCCCCTCTTCTCCATGTCTCTTCTCATCAACATGTGTCCCCTCTTCTCCATGTCTCTTCTCATCAACATGTGTCCCCTCTTCTTCATGTCTCTTCTACATCAACATGTGTCCCCTCTTCTTCATGTCTCTTCTACATCAACATGTGTCCCCTCTTCTTCATGTCTCTTCTACATCAACATGTGTCCCCTCTTCCTCATGTCTCCTCTACATCAACATGTGTCCCCTCTTCTTCATGTCTCTTCTTCATCAACATGTGTCCCCTCTTCTTCATGTCTCTTCTACATCAACATGTGTCCTCTCTTCTTCATGTCTCTCCTACATCAACATGTGTCCCCTCTTCTCCATGTCTCTTCTACATCAACATGTGTCCCCTCTTCTTCATGTCTCTTCTACATCAACATGTGTCCCCTCTTCTTCATGTCTCTCCTACATCAACATGTGTCCCCTCTTCTCCATGTCTCTTCTACATCAACATGTGTCCCCTCTTCTTCATGTCTCTTCTACATCAACATGTGTCCCCTCTTCTCCATGTCTCTTCTCATCAACATGTGTCCCCTCTTCTCCATGTCTCTTCTACATCAGCATGTGTCCCCTCTTCTCCATGTCTCTTCTCATCAACATGTGTCCCCTCTTCTCCATGTCTCTTCTACATCAGCATGTGTCCCCTCTTCTCCATGTCTCTTCTCATCAACATGTGTCCCCTCTTCTCCATGTCTCTTCTCATCAACATGTGTCCCCTCTTCTTCATGTCTCTTCTACATCAACATGTGTCCCCTCTTCTTCATGTCTCTTCTACATCAACATGTGTCCCCTCTTCTTCATGTCTCTTCTACATCAACATGTGTCCCCTCTTCCTCATGTCTCCTCTACATCAACATGTGTCCCCTCTTCTTCATGTCTCTTCTTCATCAACATGTGTCCCCTCTTCTTCATGTCTCTTCTACATCAACATGTGTCCTCTCTTCTTCATGTCTCTCCTACATCAACATGTGTCCCCTCTTCTCCATGTCTCTTCTACATCAACATGTGTCCCCTCTTCTTCATGTCTCTTCTACATCAACATGTGTCCCCTCTTCTTCATGTCTCTCCTACATCAACATGTGTCCCCTCTTCTCCATGTCTCTTCTACATCAACATGTGTCCCCTCTTCTTCATGTCTCTTCTACATCAACATGTGTCCCCTCTTCTCCATGTGTCTTCTACATCAACATGTGTCCCCTCTTCTCCATGTCTCTCCTACATCAACATGTGTCCCCTCTTCTCCATGTCTCTCCTACATCAACATGTGTCCCCTCTTCTCCATGTCTCTTCTACATCAACATGTGTCCCCTCTTCTTCATGTCTCTTCTACATCAACATGTGTCCTCTCTTCTTCATGTCTCTCCTACATCAACATGTGTCCCCTCTTCTCCATGTCTCTTCTACATCAACATGTGTCCCCTCTTCTTCATGTCTCTTCTACATCAACATGTGTCCCCTCTTCTTCATGTCTCTCCTACATCAACATGTGTCCCCTCTTCTCCATGTCTCTTCTACATCAACATGTGTCCCCTCTTCTTCATGTCTCTTCTACATCAACATGTGTCCCCTCTTCTCCATGTGTCTTCTACATCAACATGTGTCCCCTCTTCTCCATGTCTCTCCTACATCAACATGTGTCCCCTCTTCTCCATGTCTCTCCTACATCAACATGTGTCCCCTCTTCTCCATGTCTCTTCTCATCAACATGTGTCCCCTCTTCTCCATGTCTCTTCTCATCAACATGTGTCCCCTCTTCTCCATGTCTCTTCTACATCAACATGTGTCCCCTCTTCTTCATGTCTCTCCTACATCAACATGTGTCCCCTCTTCTCCATGTCTCTTCTCATCAACATGTGTCCCCTCTTCTCCATGTCTCTTCTACATCAACATGTGTCCCCTCTTCTTCATGTCTATTCTACATCAACATGTGTCCCCTCTTCTTCATGTCTCTCCTACATCAACATGTGTCCCCTCTTCTCCATGTCTCTTCTACATCAACATGTGTCCCCTCTTCTCCATGTCTCTTCTACATCAACATGTGTCCCCTCTTCTCCATGTCTCTTCTACATCAACATGTGTCCCCTCTTCTCCATGTCTCTTCTACATCAACATGTGTCCCCTCTTCTTCATGTCTCTTCTACATCAACATGTGTCCCCTCTTCTTCATGTCTCTTCTACATCAACATGTGTCCCCTCTTCTTCATGTCTCTTCTACATCAACATGTGTCCCCTCTTCTTCATGTCTCTCCTACATCAACATGTGTCCCCTCTTCTCCATGTCTCTTCTACATCAACATGTGTCCCCTCTTCTCCATGTCTCTTCTACATCAACATGTGTCCCCTCTTCTTCATGTCTCTCCTACATCAACATGTGTCCCCTCTTCTCCATGTCTCTCCTACATCAACATGTGTCCCCTCTTCTTCATGTCTCTTCTACATCAACATGTGTCCCCTCTTCTTCATGTCTCTTCTACATCAACATGTGTCCCCTCTTCTCCATGTCTCTTCTACATCAACATGTGTCCCCTCTTCTTCATGTCTCTCCTACATCAACATGTGTCCCCTCTTCTCCATGTCTCTCCTACATCAACATGTGTCCCCTCTTCTCCATGTCTCTTCTCATCAACATGTGTCCCCTCTTCTCCATGTCTCTTCTACATCAACATGTGTCCCCTCTCCTTCATGTCTCTTCTACATCAACATGTGTCCCCTCTTCTTCATGTCTCTTCTACACGGGCCCGGCGCCACGAGGGGGCAAAAGGGGGCATTGCCCCCTCAGTTGTATTATTTGCCCCCTCACTTTGAGCATCATTCATCCATCAAAAAGTACAATAAATGTCACAATTATTAAATAACTTTAAATAATTTGTTTCCACAATACACGTTGCTGTGTTTAGATCAGATATGTGGGCAGGCAGTCAAGCAACGTGTAAAAAAGCCTCAACCCCAAGTGAGCCAGTCTTAATGTTAGCGTGTGTGCTAGCTGTAAACACAGTCGGGTGGGTGACCACAACGTCCCCGTTTCCGGGCAGAGTCCCCGTTTTCGGTGGCTGGTACCCGGTTGAAACTCCCGAAAATGTTCCCGTTTTTGAACGTGCGTTAAAAAAGATAGAGCAAGGTGAAATCAAATGTTACATGTCAGTAAAAACAGAGTAACAGTGTTGTGCCTGTTTGTAGCGTTAGCGTATTTCTTCTTCTACTACTTCTTCTTCTTCTTCTTTTGTCTTTATTGGCGAATCGCTTCCCCTTGGAGCATATATCGCCACCTACTGTTGATTTATTAAATGTTCATATTAAATCCTTGTCCTCAGACCAGTGTTTTTGAGGAACTTGAAGATCAGCTTGTTTGCTTAATTTCTTGATTTACTTTCGTATATTGACTTGAAATCCATGTTGTTTGACATCAACAAAAAATAAGACAAACAACTCCAGATAGCACCACACGTGATGGTTACTTGTTATTATTTAGGGCTGCCTGTATGGATCAGGTTTTTGCCAAAGCGAGCCCTTTTAGTATAATAATAATATGTTATGTATTATATCAACCGTATTGGTACAATGAGCGACATCTAGTGACGGGTTTTGGAACATTGATTTGATTTTTCTCCTGGCAGTTAGACTCCAGAGACAAACCAGGGGACTTTATTTTTATTTTTAATCTGTGTCTGTCCATTTGGTGAAGTATTTGATCCAATATTACATTTGGTTTATATATTAGTCACTTTCTTATGAAATGCCAGGTTTTAGGCCTTGATTTGAACATTCACTCCAGAAAATAAAAAATCAACCAGATTAATGTTTCTTTAATCCTGACTTGACTAGAGGTAAGTAAATCTGAATAGGAAGACGAGTTAAGGGATAGAGGAGAAAAGGTTATGGTATAATTACAGAGCCTGTCCATTTATAAATTGAGGAAATCAATGTTAGTCTGTTAAACAAAGTTCGGCCATCTGATAATGTACTATCTGTTATTAAAGATCAGAGGGAAAGAACAGAACGACAGAGGTAAATCCAGAATAACAAATAAAGAAGCAAAGAGATTGTAGAGCAGTGAGAAGGAAAAAAGCTTGGTGTGTCAATTCATTACATTGACAGTATTTTTCATTGTTGTGAAAAAAAAATCGCCCACTCGGATTTTTTAACAGCCCCCTCAGTCATTTCATCCTGGAGCCGGGCCTGCCTCTACGTCAACATGTGTCCCCTCTTCTTCATGTCTCTCCTACATCAACATGTGTCCCCTCTTCTCCATGTCTCTCCTACATCAACATGTGTCCCCTCTTCTCCATGTCTCTTCTCATCAACATGTGTCCCCTCTTCTCCATGTCTCTTCTACATCAACATGTGTCCCCTCTTCTTCATGTCTCTTCTACATCAACATGTGTCCCCTCTTCTCCATGTCTCTCCTACATCAACATGTGTCCCCTCTTCTTCATGTCTCTTCTACATCAACATGTGTCCCCTCTTCTCCATGTCTCTCCTACATCAACATGTGTCCCCTCTTCTCCATGTCTCTTCTACATCAACATGTGTCCCCTCTTCTCCATGTCTCTTCTACATCAACATGTGTCCCCTCTTCTTCATGTCTCTTCTACATCAACATGTGTCCCCTCTTCTTCATGTCTCTTCTACATCAACATGTGTCCCCTCTTCTTCATGTCTCTTCTACATCAACATGTGTCCCCTCTTCTCCATGTCTCTTCTACATCAACATGTGTCCCCTCTTCTCCATGTCTCTTCTACATCAACATGTGTCCCCTCTTCTCCATGTCTCTTCTACATCAACATGTGTCCCCTCTTCTTCATGTCTCTTCTACATCAACATGTGTCCCCTCTTCTTCATGTCTCTTCTACATCAACATGTGTCCCCTCTTCTTCATGTCTCTTCTACACGGGCCCGGCGCCACGAGGGGGCAAAAGGGGGCATTGCCCCCTCAGTTGTATTATTTGCCCCCTCACTTTGAGCATCATTCATCCATCAAAAAGTACAATAAATGTCACAATTATTAAATAACTTTAAATAATTTTTTTCCCCAACACACGTTACTATGTTTAGATCAGATATGTGGGCAGGCAGTCAAGCAACGTGTAAAAAAGCCTCAACCCCAAGTGAGCTAGTCTTAATGTTAGCGTGTGTGCTAGCTGTAAACACAGTCGGATGGGTGACCAAAACGTCCCCGTTTCCGGGCAGAGTCCCCGTTTTCGGTGGCTGGTACCCGGTTGAAACTCCCGAAAATGTTCCCGTTTTTGAACGTGCGTTAAAAAAGATAGAGCAAGGTGAAATCAAATGTTACATGTCAGTAAAAACAGAGTAACAGTGTTGTGCCTGTTTGTAGCGTTAGCATGTTTCTTCTTCTACTACTTCTTCTTCTTCTTCTTCTTCTTTTGTCTTTATTGGCGAATCGCTTCCCCTTGGAGCATATATCGCCACCTACTGTTGATTTATTAAATGATCATATTAAATCCTTGTCCTCAGACCAGTGTTTTTGAGGAACTTGAAGATCAGCTTGTTTGCTTCATTTCTTGATTTACTTTCGTATATTGACTTGAAATCCATGTTGTTTGACATCAACAAAAAATAAGACAAACAACTACAGATAGCACCACACGTGATGGTTACTTGTTATTATTTAGGGCTGCCTGTATGGATCAGGTTTTTGCCAAAGCGAGCCCTTTTACTGGAATAATAATATGTTATGTATTATATCAACCATATTGGTACAATGAGCGACATCTCGTGACGGGTTTTGGAACATTGATTTGATTTTTCTCATGGCAGTAGAGACAAACCAGGGGACTTTATTTTTATTTTTAATCTGTGTCTGTCCATTTGGTGTAGTGTCTGATCCAATATTACATTTGGTTTATATATTAGTCACTTTCTTATGAAATGCCAGGTTTTAGGCCTTGATTTGAACATTCAATCCAGAAAATAAAAAATCAGCCAGATTAATGTTTCTTTAATCCTGACCTGACTAGAGGTAAATAAATATGAATAGGAAGACGAGTTAAGGGATAGAGGAGAAAAGGTTATGGTATAATTACAGAGCCTGTCCATTTATAAATTGAGGAAATCAATGTTAGTCTGTTAAACAAAGTTCGGCCATCTGATAATGTACTATCTGTTATTAAAGATCAGAGGAAAAGAACAGAACGACAGAGGTGAATCCAGAATAACAAATAAAGAAGCAAAGAGATTGTAGAGCAGTGAGAAGGAAAAAAGCTTGGTGTGTCAATTCATTACATTGACAGTATTTTTCGTTGTTGTGAAAAAAAAATCGCCCACTCTGATTTTTTAACAGCCCCCTCAGTCATTTCATCCTGGAGCCGGGCCTGCCTCTACGTCAACATGTGTCCCCTCTTCTTCATGTCTCTTCTACATCAACATGTGTCCCCTCTTCTTCATGTCTCTCCTACATCAACATGTGTCCCCTCTTCTTCATGTCTCTTCTACATCAACATGTGTCCCCTCTTCTTCATGTCTCTTCTACATCAACATGTGTCCCCTCTTCTTCATGTCTCTTCTACATCAACATGTGTCCCCTCTTCTTCATGTCTCTTCTACATCAACATGTGTCCCCTCTTCTTCATGTCTCTTCTACATCAACATGTGTCTCCTCTTCTTCATGTCTCTTCTACATCAACATGTGTCCCCTCTTCTCCATGTCTCTTCTACATCAACATGTGTCCCCTCTTCTCCATGTCTCTTCTACATCAACATGTGTCCCCTCTTATTCATGTCTCTTCTACATCAACATGTGTCCCCTCTTCTTCATGTCTCTTCTACATCAACATGTGTCCCCTCTTCTCCATGTCTCTTCTACATCAACATGTGTCCCCTCTTATTCATGTCTCTTCTACATCAACATGTGTCCCCTCTTATTCATGTCTCTTCTACATCAACATGTGTCCCCTCTTCTTCATGTCTCTTCTACATCAACATGTGTCCCCTCTTCTTCATGTCTCTTCTACATCAACATGTGTCCCCTCTTCTTCATGTCTCTTCTACATCAACATGTGTCCCCTCTTCTCCATGTCTCTTCTACATCAACATGTGTCCCCTCTTCTTCATGTCTCTTCTAAATCAACATGTGTCCCCTCTTCTTCATGTCTCTTCTACATCAACATGTGTCCCCTCTTCTCCATGTCCCTTCTACATCAACATGTGTCCCCTGTTCTTCATGTCTCTTCTACATCAACATGTGTCCCCTCTTCTTCATGTCTCTTCAACATCAACATGTGTCCCCTCTTCGCCATGTCTCTTCTACATCAACATGTGTCCCCTCTTCTTCATGTCTCTTCAACATCAACATGTGTCCCCTCTTCTCCATGTCTCTTCTACATCAACATGTGTCCCCTCTTCTTCATGTCTCTTCTACATCAACATGTGTCCTCTCTTCTTCATGTCTCTTCTACATCAACATGTGTCCCCTCTTCTTCATGTCTCTTCTACATCAACATGTGTCCCCTCTTCTTCATGTCTCTTCTACATCAACATGTGTCCCCTCTTCTTCATGTCTCTTCTACATCAACATGTGTCCCCTCTTCTCCATGTCTCTTCTACATCAACATGTGTCCCCTGTCCTTCATGTCTCTTCTACATCAACATGTGTCCCCTCTTCTTCATGTCTCTTCTACATCAACATGTGTCCCCTCTTCTTCATGTCTCTTCCACATCAACATGTGTCCCCTCTTCTTCATGTCTCTTCTACATCAACATGTGTCCCCTCTTCTTCATGTCTCTTCTACATCAACATGTGTCCCCTCTTCTTCATGTCTCTTCTACATCAACATGTGTCCCCTCTTCTTCATGTCTCTTCTACATCAACATGTGTCCCCTCTTCTTCATGTCTCTTCTACATCAACATGTGTCCCCTCTTCTCCATGTCCCTTCTACATCAACATGTGTCCCCTGTTCTTCATGTCTCTTCTACATCAACATGTGTCCCCTCTTCTTCATGTCTCTTCAACATCAACATGTGTCCCCTCTTCTTCATGTCTCTTCTACATCAACATGTGTCCCCTCTTCGCCATGTCTCTTCTACATCAACATGTGTCCCCTCTTCTTCATGTCTCTTCAACATCAACATGTGTCCCCTCTTCTCCATGTCTCTTCTACATCAACATGTGTCCCCTCTTCTTCATGTCTCTTCTACATCAACATGTGTCCTCTCTTCTTCATGTCTCTTCTACATCAACATGTGTCCCCTCTTCTTCATGTCTCTTCTACATCAACATGTGTCCTCTCTTCTTCATGTCTCTTCTACATCAACATGTGTCCCCTCTTCTTCATGTCTCTTCTACATCAACATGTGTCCCCTCTTCTTCATGTCTCTTCTACATCAACATGTGTCCCCTCTTCTCCATGTCTCTTCTACATCAACATGTGTCCCCTGTCCTTCATGTCTCTTCTACATCAACATGTGTCCCCTCTTCTTCATGTCTCTTCTACATCAACATGTGTCCCCTCTTCTTCATGTCTCTTCTACATCAACATGTGTCCCCTCTTCTTCATGTCTCTTCTACATCAACATGTGTCTCCTCTTCTTCATGTCTCTTCTACATCAACATGTGTCCCCTCTTCTCCATGTCTCTTCTACATCAACATGTGTCCCCTCTTCTCCATGTCTCTTCTACATCAACATGTGTCCCCTCTTATTCATGTCTCTTCTACATCAACATGTCTCCCCTCTTCTTCATGTCTCTTCTACATCAACATGTGTCCCCTCTTCTCCATGTCTCTTCTACATCAACATGTGTCCCCTCTTATTCATGTCTCTTCTACATCAACATGTGTCCCCTCTTATTCAAGTCTCTTCTACATCAACATGTGTCCCCTCTTCTTCATGTCTCTTCTACATCAACATGTGTCCCCTCTTCTTCATGTCTCTTCTACATCAACATGTGTCCCCTCTTCTCCATGTCTCTTCTACATCAACATGTGTCCCCTCTTCTTCATGTCTCTTCTAAATCAACATGTGTCCCCTCTTCTTCATGTCTCTTCTACATCAACATGTGTCCCCTCTTCTCCATGTCCCTTCTACATCAACATGTGTCCCCTGTTCTTCATGTCTCTTCTACATCAACATGTGTCCCCTCTTCTTCATGTCTCTTCAACATCAACATGTGTCCCCTCTTCTTCATGTCTCTTCTACATCAACATGTGTCCCCTCTTCTTCATGTCTCTTCAACATCAACATGTGTCCCCTCTTCTCCATGTCTCTTCTACATCAACATGTGTCCCCTCTTCTTCATGTCTCTTCTACATCAACATGTGTCCTCTCTTCTTCATGTCTCTTCTACATCAACATGTGTCCCCTCTTCTTCATGTCTCTTCTACATCAACATGTGTCCCCTCTTCTTCATGTCTCTTCTACATCAACATGTGTCCCCTCTTCTTCATGTCTCTTCTACATCAACATGTGTCCCCTCTTCTCCATGTCTCTTCTACATCAACATGTGTCCCCTGTCCTTCATGTCTCTTCTACATCAACATGTGTCCCCTCTTCTTCATGTCTCTTCTACATCAACATGTGTCCCCTCTTCTTCATGTCTCTTCTACATCAACATGTGTCCCCTCTTCTCCATGTCTCTTCTACATCAACATGTGTCCCCTCTTCTTCATGTCTCTTCTACATCAACATGTGTCCCCTCTTCTTCATGTCTCTTCTACATCAACATGTGTCCCCTCTTCTCCATGTCCCTTCTACATCAACATGTGTCCCCTGTTCTTCATGTCTCTTCTACATCAACATGTGTCCCCTCTTCTTCATGTCTCTTCAACATCAACATGTGTCCCCTCTTCTTCATGTCTCTTCTACATCAACATGTGTCCCCTCTTCGCCATGTCTCTTCTACATCAACATGTGTCCCCTCTTCTTCATGTCTCTTCTACATCAACATGTGTCCCCTCTTCTTCATGTCTCTTCAACATCAACATGTGTCCCCTCTTCTCCATGTCTCTTCTACATCAACATGTGTCCCCTCTTCTTCATGTCTCTTCTACATCAACATGTGTCCTCTCTTCTTCATGTCTCTTCTACATCAACATGTGTCCCCTCTTCTTCATGTCTCTTCTACATCAACATGTGTCCTCTCTTCTTCATGTCTCTTCTACATCAACATGTGTCCCCTCTTCTTCATGTCTCTTCTACATCAACATGTGTCCCCTCTTCTTCATGTCTCTTCTACATCAACATGTGTCCCCTCTTCTCCATGTCTCTTCTAAATCAACATGTGTCCCCTGTCCTTCATGTCTCTTCTACATCAACATGTGTCCCCTCTTCTTCATGTCTCTTCTACATCAACATGTGTCCCCTCTTCTTCATGTCTCTTCAACATCAACATGTGTCCCCTCTTCGCCATGTCTCTTCTACATCAACATGTGTCCCCTCTTCTTCATGTCTCTTCAACATCAACATGTGTCCCCTCTTCTCCATGTCTCTTCTACATCAACATGTGTCCCCTCTTCTTCATGTCTCTTCTACATCAACATGTGTCCTCTCTTCTTCATGTCTCTTCTACATCAACATGTGTCCCCTCTTCTTCATGTCTCTTCTACATCAACATGTGTCCCCTCTTCTTCATGTCTCTTCTACATCAACATGTGTCCTCTCTTCTTCATGTCTCTTCTACATCAACATGTGTCCCCTCTTCTTCATGTCTCTTCTACATCAACATGTGTCCCCTCTTCTTCATGTCTCTTCTACATCAACATGTGTCCCCTCTTCTCCATGTCTCTTCTACATCAACATGTGTCCCCTGTTCTTCATGTGTCTTCTACATCAACATGTGTCCCCTCTTCTTCATGTGTCTTCTACATCAACATGTGTCCCCTCTTCTTCATGTGTCTTCTACATCAACATGTGTCCCCTCTTCTTCATGTCTCTTCTACATCAACATGTGTCCCCTCTTCTTCATGTGTCTTCTACATCAACATGTGTCCCCTCTGAGATTCTCTCTCTTTTTGATCCATTTCTATAAAAACTTGTCTGAAAATGAGCTGATCAGATTTGGGCCGCTTTATGATGTCATAACGATGTTTTGTCTTGTGTAACCATTAGCCAATCAGCAACAAGGTAACCCCCTCTAGTGGAGGATCCTCCCTAGCACCCTCTAGTGGAGGATCCTCCCTAGCACCCTCTAGTGGAGGATCCTCCCTAGCCCCATCTAGTGGAGGATCCTCCCTAGCACCCTCTAGTGGAGGATCCTCCTTAGCACCCTCTAGTGGAGGATCCTCCCTAGCCCCATCTAGTGGAGGATCCTCCCTAGCACCCTCTAGTGGAGGATCCTCCCTAGCACCCTCTAGTGGAAGATCCTCCCTAGCACCCTCTAGTGGAGGATCCTCCCTAGCACCCTCTAGTGGAAGATCCTCCCTAGCACCCTCTAGTGGAGGATCCTCCCTAGCCCCATCTAGTGGAGGATCCTCCCTAGCACCCTCTAGTGGAGGATCCTCCCTAGCACCCTCTAGTGGAGGATCCTCCCTAGCACCCTCTAGTGGAGGATCCTCCCTAGCACCCTCTAGTGGAGGATCCTCACTCCAAATGAAACACAGTCTTCAGAAAACATGGTTTATTGCAGATTTATCACCAAACTGACACGTGGAAACCTTCAGAGGAACAAACATCCGACACGCTGTCGAGGAAATACCTTCGTGAGTCTTTGTTTACTGAATTAAACAACAACAACAACAACAACAACGGTTCAGAGACGTCTGGTCAACCTTCACGGTAAATATGAAATATTCTAAAAACAATCAGAGAATTCATTTAAACTTCTGGTGTTTGGTTATTTGTTGGTGTCCGTAGAAGCTCCATCGTCAGCACGCGCTGACCCTCGTTAGACGCTCGGAGGCTTCGGCTGGAGGGAATCTGCATCATGTAATAAAAGACTGAAGATAGAAAAGTATTTGCATCGCTAAGATTTATAAGAGTTTAATATATAAAAATACAGATGCTTTAAGTGAGCACCGTTATATTTAGAGCTAATGTTAAACTGTATGAACTGCCGTCTAACCATGTATAAGAAGAAAGGACTGGTTTAACTAAAGAAGAAACAAATGGAAATACACAAAGAAAAAAAATTGTCTTTAGAAAAAAGTGTTTTTGGATTATTTTGTTTTGGCTGATTTTAAGTGTTTTCTGTGTTTTTTCAGAGGAGGAATTGTTCTCAGAATTAACCCTTTGTTCTCAGAATTTCAGAATCAATATTTTTAAGAATACGTTTTTTTTCTCAGATTTTGAATTTATTTGACAAAATATGACTTTGTTTCCGATGTTTATTTTTTATTCAGAATTTTAAGGTTTTTCTTATTTCAAGTTTTTTTTCTTCAAAATTTCATATTTTTTTAAGAATGTCACGTTTTTTTCAAAATCTCACTTTTTTGGAATTTCATGTTTATTTGTTTAATTACAACAAAAACTAGAATTTCACTTCTTTTTTTTAAGAACTACATTTTCATCTCCAGGTGTACTTGTGTACCTCAGTAACTTTGAAAAGTACCTCAGAAACTTTGAAAAGTACCTCAGTAACTAAAAAAGTACCTCAGTACTTGTGTACTTCAGTAACTTGTACTTGAGTAAAAGTATTTTGTTGCTTCCACACGCCGCCTTTGAGAGAAACCCTAACCAGAGAAACTGAGTTTTCCTGTCAGACTTGAACACATCTTAAAATAAAAAGGGGCGGAGCTGAGTAGCAGCACAGCTTCTGATTGGCTGTCAGGACTCTCTGACGACGTCACCTGAGAAATGCATCAAGGTTTGTGCATCAGGTAAAAACATTATTTTAATATAAAGATAAATATATTATTTCTCTTTATATTAAAATAAAAGTATTTACTTATTTATCTATTCCTTTTTAAGAATAAATACATTTTATTTGCTGATTTATTCTTTGTTTACGGCACATTCAGGATGAGGTGAGGATTTTCAGAATAAGAGCCTGAGTGGGTTTTCAGGGACTCGATGTAACGGAGGATTTTCAGAATAAGAGCCTCAGTGTGTGTTCAAGGACTCGATGTAATGGAGGATTTTCAGAATAAGAGCCTCAGTGTGTGTTCAAGGACTCGATGTAATGGAGGATTTTCAGAATAAGAGCCTCAGTGTGTGTTCAAGGACTCGATGTAATGGAGGATTTTCAGAATAAGAGCCTCAGTGTGTGTTCAGGGACTCGATGTAATGGAGGATTTTCAGAATAAGAGCCTCAGTGTGTGTTCAGGGACTCGATGTAATGGAAAGTCGCTCCGAGAGCCCAGCTGGTCTCAACCTGATGGATCGTCCTTGCCAGCTGTAACACACACAATAACACACACATTAATACACACAATAACACACACATTAATACACACAATAACACACACATTAATACACACAATAACACACACATATTCACACACACTCAATACACACATTAATACACACCCCATGTGGAAAATACAAGTTATGATAAGGATATAATAATAAATCCAGAAGGAGTATTGGAGCCTGTGAACAACCTGCTGACGTTAGGGTGTTGAAGAAGACCCTTTAAAGAGTGGGGGGGCCCACCTTGAGAGTTTTGTGGGGGGGGAACCCCAGCTCCTGCAGCAGCGTGGAGATGTAGAGCAGGTCCAGACAGAGGAAGGGGCTCGAGCCGGAGGACGCACCCCACCCCCCACACACTGAAACAGAAACAGCATCTCTCATCAGAGTCAGCGATTAGCATAAGCTAACGATCTTATTCCAATGTTTTTACAATGATGCAATGTGCGCCAAAGAGAAAAGACATCACCTTCATAACCCCGGGTGGTTTTTATATGAAATGTATTTTGACAATAAAAACTAAAACGAACTGTCATTTTCATATTAGCAGGCTAGCCCTTCAAAGTGCTAACGAAGAGCTAAAGCTTCAACTCATTGGAGTTTCCAATTGTATTTTATTTTGAATGTAAGCCTCTTCTACACATATTCTATTTCTATTCTATTTTGATATGTATTTATTGTTCCTATATATTAGATATAATGCTGTAGTGCCGTGTGCAGAGCGTCCAGCAGGGAGCACCCTCACCTCTCTGTATATTAGATATAATGCTGTAGTGCCGTGTGCAGAGCGTCCAGCAGGGGGCGCCCTCACCTCTCTGTATATTAGATATAATCTTGTAGTGCCGTGTGCAGAGCGTCCAGCAGGGGGCGCCCTCACCTCTCTGTATATTAGATATAATCTTGTAGTGCCGTGTGCAGAGCGTCCAGCAGGGGACGCCCTCACCCCTCTGTATATTAGATATAATGCTGTAGTGCCGTGTGCAGAGCGTCCAGCAGGGAGCACCCTCACCTCTCTGTATATTAGATATAATGCTGTAGTGCCGTGTGCAGAGCGTCCAGCAGGGAGCACCCTCGCCTCTCTGTATATTAGATATAATGCTGTAGTGCCGTGTGCAGAGCGTCCAGCAGGGAGCACCCTCACCTCTCTGTATATTAGATATAATGCTGTAGGGCCGTGTGCAGAGCGTCCAGCAGGGAGCACCCTCACCTCTCTGTATATTAGATATAATGCTGTAGTGCCGTGTGCAGAGCGTCCAGCAGGGGGCACGCTCACCTCTCTGTATATTATATATAATGCTGTAGTGCCGTGTGCAGAGCGTCCAGCAGGGGGCGCCCTCACCTCTCTGTATATTAGATATAATGCTGTAGTGCCGTGTGCAGAGCGTCCAGCAGGGGACGCCCTCACCCCTCTGTATATTAGATATAATGCTGTAGTGCCGTGTGCAGAGCGTCCAGCAGGGGGCGCCCTCATCCCTCTGTATATTAGATATAATGCTGTAGTGCCGTGTGCAGAGCGTCCAGCAGGGGACGCCCTCACCCCTCTGTATATTAGATATAATCTTGTAGTGCCGTGTGCAGAGCGTCCAGCAGGGGGCGCCCTCACCTCTCTGTATATTAGATATAATGCTGTAGTGCCGTGTGCAGAGCGTCCAGCAGGGGGGGCCCTCGCTTCTCTGTATATTAGATATAATGCTGTAGTGCCGTGTGCAGAGCGTCCAGCAGGGGACGCCCTCACCTCTCTGTATATTAGATATAATGCTGTAGTGCCGTGTGCAGAGCGTCCAGCAGAGGGCGCCCTCACCTCTCTGTATATTAGATATAATGCTGTAGTGCCGTGTGCAGAGCGTCCAGCAGGGGGCGCCCTCACCTCTCTGTATATTAGATATAATGCTGTAGTGCCGTGTGCAGAGCGTCCAGCAGGGAGCACCCTCACCTCTCTGTATATTAGATATAATGCTGTAGTGCCGTGTGCAGAGCGTCCAGCAGGGAGCGCCCTCACCTCTCTGTATATTAGATATAATGCTGTAGTGCCGTGTGCAGAGCGTCCAGCAGGGAGCGCCCTCACCTCTCTGTATATTATATATAATGCTGTAGTGCCGTGTGCAGAGCGTCCAGCAGGGAGCGCCCTCACCTCTCTGTATATTATATATAATGCTGTAGTGCCGTGTGCAGAGCGTCCAGCAGGGAGCACCCTCACCTCTCTGTATATTAGATATAATGCTGTAGTGCCGTGTGCAGAGCGTCCAGCAGGGAGCACCCTCACCTCTCTGTATATTAGATATAATGCTGTAGTGCCGTGTGCAGAGCGTCCAGCAGGGAGCGCCCTCACCTCTTTGTATATTAGATATCATGCTGTAGTGCCGTGTGCAGAGCGTCCAGCAGGGGGCGCCCTCACCTCTCTGTATATTAGATATGTATAATATCACTCACCTCTCTCTGCTGCCTCGCTGTAATCTGAGACTCTGACGCTGCCTCCCGTCTGCTCCTCTGAAACACAACACATAGACCTTTATTACTTTATTATATACATCTTTATTTCATGTTTAAATATTGTTCTATTTTTAAACAATTTTTTGTTTCAGTGTGAAAATATTTGTTCAAATATTTTCTATTTTCTCTGAACTTTAATCTGTGTCCGCTCACATCGTTCAACAACACGAGACAAAATATACATCTTTTCCTGAACACGAATACTCATGTTTGTGCCGAGTTAGCATACTGTACATACTACTGTACTAATACCTTACAGACTGTACATACTACTGTACTGATACCTTACATACTCTACATACTACTGTACTGATACCTTACAGACTGTACATACTACTGTACTGATACCTTACATACTGTACATACTACTGTACTGATACCTTACAGACTGTACATACTACTGTACTGATACCTTACATACTGTACATACTACTGTACATACTACTGTACTGATACCTTACAGACTGTACATACTACTGTACTGATACCTTATAGACTGTACATACTACTGTACTGATACCTTACATACTGTACATACTACTGTACATACTACTGTACTGATACCTTACAGACTGTACATACTACTGTACATACTACTGTACTGATACCTTATAGACTGTACATACTACTGTACTGATACCTTACATACTGTACATACTACTGTACATACTACTGTACTGATACCTTACAGACTGTACATACTACTGTACTGATACCTTACAGACTGTACATACTACTGTACATACTACTGTACTGATACCTTACAGACTGTACATACTACTGTACATACTACTGTACTGATACCTTACAGACTGTACATACTACTGTACTGATACCTTACAGACTGTACATACTACTGTACTGATACCTTACATACTGTACATACTACTGTACATACTACTGTACTGATACCTTACAGACTGTACATACTACTGTACTAATACCTTACAGACTGTACATACTACTGTACATACTACTGTACTGATACCTTACAGACTGTACATACTACTGTACTGATACCTTACAGACTGTACATACTACTGTACATACTACTGTACTGATACCTTACAGACTGTACATACTACTGTACATACTACTGTACTGATACCTTACAGACTGTACATACTACTGTACTGATACCTTACAGACTGTACATACTACTGTACTGATACCTTACAGACTGTACATACTACTGTACATACTACTGTACTGATACCTTACAGACTGTACATACTACTGTACTGATACCTTACAGACTGTACATACTACTGTACATACTACTGTACTGATACCTTACAGACTGTACATACTACTGTACTGATACCTTACATACTGTACATACTACTGTACATACTACTGTACTGATACCTTACAGACTGTACATACTACTGTACATACTACTGTACTGATACCTTACAGACTGTACATACTACTGTACATACTACTGTACTGATACCTTACAGACTGTACATACTACTGTACATACTACTGTACTGATACCTTACAGACTGTACATACTACTGTACATACTACTGTACTGATACCTTACAGACTGTACATACTACTGTACTGATACCTTACAGACTGTACATACTACTGTACTGATACCTTACAGACTGTACATACTACTGTACATACTACTGTACTGATACCTTACAGACTGTACATACTACTGTACTGATACCTTACAGACTGTACATACTACTGTACATACTACTGTACTGATACCTTACAGACTGTACATACTACTGTACTGATACCTTACAGACTGTACATACTACTGTACATACTACTGTACTGATACCTTACAGACTGTACATACTACTGTACTGATACCTTACAGACTGTACATACTACTGTACATACTACTGTACTGATACCTTACAGACTGTACATACTACTGTACATACTACTGTACTGATACCTTACAGACTGTACATACTACTGTACTGATACCTTACAGACTGTACATACTACTGTACATACTACTGTACTGATACCTTACAGACTGTACATACTACTGTACATACTACTGTACTGATACCTTACAGACTGTACATACTACTGTACTGATACCTTACATACTGTACATACTACTGTACATACTACTGTACTGATACCTTACAGACTGTACATACTACTGTACTGATACCTTACAGACTGTACATACTACTGTACATACTACTGTACTGATACCTTACAGACTGTACATACTACTGTACATACTACTGTACTGATACCTTACAGACTGTACATACTACTGTACTGATACCTTACAGACTGTACATACTACTGTACTGATACCTTACAGACTGTACATACTACTGTACTGATACCTTACATACTGTACATACTACTGTACTGATACCTTACATACTGTACATACTACTGTACTGATACCTTACATACTGTACATACTACTGTACTGATACCTTACATACTGTACATACTACTATACTGATACCTTACATACTGTACATACTACTATACTGATACCTTACATACTGTACATACTACTATACTGATACCTTACATACTGTACATACTACTGTACTGATACCTTACATACTGTACATACTACTATACTGATACCTTACATACTGTACATACTACTGTACTGATACCTTACAGACTGTACATACTACTGTACTGATACCTTACAGACTGTACATACTACTGTACTGATACCTTACATACTGTACATACTACTGTACTGATACCTTACAGACTGTACATACTACTGTACATACTACTGTACTGATACCTTACAGACTGTACATACTACTGTACATACTACTATACTGATACCTTACATACTGTACATACTACTGTACTGATACCTTACATACTGTACATACTACTATACTGATACCTTACATACTGTACATACTACTGTACTGATACCTTACAGACTGTACATACTACTGTACTGATACCTTACATACTGTACATACTACTGTACTGATACCTTACAGACTGTACATACTACTGTACATACTACTGTACTGATACCTTACAGACTGTACATACTACTGTACATACTACTGTACTGATACCTTACAGACTGTACATACTACTGTACATACTACTGTACTGATACCTTACAGACTGTACATACTACTGTACATACTACTATACTGATACCTTACATACTGTACATACTACTGTACTGATACCTTACAGACTGTACATACTACTGTACATACTACTGTACTGATACCTTACAGACTGTACATACTACTGTACTGATACCTTATAGACTGTACATACTACTGTACTGATACCTTACATACTGTACATACTACTGTACTGATACCTTATAGACTGTACATACTACTGTACTGATACCTTACAGACTGTACATACTACTGTACTAATACCTTACAGACTGTACATACTACTATACTGATACCTTACATACTCTACATACTACTGTACTGATACCTTACAGACTGTACATACTACTGTACTGATACCTTATAGACTGTACATACTACTGTACTGATACCTTACAGACTGTACATACTACTGTACTAATACCTTACAGACTGTACATACTACTATACTGATACCTTACATACTCTACATACTACTGTACTGATACCTTACAGACTGTACACACTAGTGTACTTGTAATAATATCCTACTTGTAATTGTTATCTATCTTCGTGGTGTTTATGTAACAGTCTACAGAGTTACTTTCACCGTTAACGGACGATATGTTTTACTTCTTAGATCTGTTGAGATGTTCATTGTGTACTCGTCTCTATTATGTTCAACGCCTTGTTCCCCTGCTGCTGTGTGTGTGTGTGTGTGTGTGTGTGTGTGTGTGTGTGTGTGTGTGTGTGTGTGTGTGTGTGTGTGTGTGTGTGTGTGTGTGTGTGTGTGTGTGTGTGTGTGTGTGTGTGTGTTTGAGAGTGTGTGTGTCTGTGTGTGTGTGTGTGTGTGTGTGTGTGTGTGTGTGTGTGTGTGTGTGTGTTCACCGATGAGTCCGAGCTCTGCGGCTCGGTCGTAGTAGAAAGAGAAAGCGTAGAAGTCGATGCCGTCCGCCTCCACCTTCAAAACTTTACCCGACAACAGGCGATGGACACGCAGACGACACGCCTCCAACACGGAGCCCTCTGAGAGAGAGGGGATAACCAGACACACAGCATCATGTTAATATATGAGAGGAAGTCAAGGGCAAAGAGGGGCACATATCTGGAGGAGATGGAAAGAAAACACAAATAAAAAAAGGAAAATATGTCATAACAATGTTTTTACGAATAAATTAAATTAAAATTGAGTAACACCTCGAAAATGTCAGAAAAATCCTAACAAGATTAGAAAATATATATTTGTTTGTTGTCCAATATAAGTGAGTACAACTATCAGTAAAATACTAAACAAAATAATTAAAATAAAGACAAAACTATAACAAAATTATTATTTTATTAAACCAAATAAAAAGAATAATAAAAAATCTAAAACGAAACAAAAAAAACTCAAATCGAAAACATGTATTTTTCTCCATCAGTCCACCTCATATAAACGGACCAATCAGAGGGCAGCGTGCAGCTCACCTGACTCCTGGCCGCTCACAGTGTAAACAACGTCAGCGTGCTCCCATCTGACCTCTGACCCCGGAAAGAGACAGGGGGTCACCAGCTCTCTGCTGCCCCCTACTGACACAGAGACAAACACACACACACACACACACACAGAGAGAGAGAGAGACCCAGAGAGAGAGAGACACACACACACACAGAGAGAGAGAGAGAGACCAAGAGAGTGAGAGACACACACACACACACAGAGAGAGAGAGAGACCCAGAGAGAGAGAGACACACACACAGAGAGAGAGAGAGACCCAGAGAGAGAGACACACACACACACACACACACACACACAGAGAGAGAGAGACCCAGAGAGAGAGAGAGACACACACACAGAGAGAGAGAGAGAGAGACCCAGAGAGAGAGACACACACACACACACACAGAGAGAGAGAGACACACACACACACACACAGAGAGAGAGAGACACACACACACACACAGAGAGAGAGACCCAGTGAGAGAGAGACACACACACACACAGAGAGAGAGAGACCCAGAGAGAGAGAGAGAGACACACACACACACACACACACACACACACACACACACACACACACACACACACACACACACACACACACACACACACACACACACACACACACACACACACACACACACACACACACACACACACACACACACACACACACACACACACACACACACACACACACACACACAAATAAGTCGCAGCAACAGCTGGCCTGCAAGGAATTAATCTTGCTGCTGTGTTATTAAAAGATTAGATAATGGCTTATTTATCTGTGTGTGTCTCTGTGTGTGTGTGTGTGTGTGTGTGTGTGTGTGTGTGTGTGTGTGTGTGTGTGTGTGTGTGTGTGTGTGTCTCTCTCTCTCTCTCTGGGTCTCTCTCTCTCTGTGTGTGTGTGTGTCTCTCTCTCACTGGGTCTCTCTCTCTGTGTGTGTGTGTGTGTCTCTCTCTCTCTGTGTGTGTGTGTGTGTGTGTGTGTGTGTGTGTGTGTGTGTGTGTGTGTGTGTGTGTGTGTGTGTGTGTGTGTGTGTGTGTGTGTGTGTGTGTGTGTGTAAAAGGCAGAGATGAAACAAGACATTAGGAGTAAAGAGAGTAATAATGAGGTACGTACGGGGGGGGGCTCCTCCCAGGACAGCGAGTCGAGCAGACATCAGGCCCAGACCCAGGTAGCTGAGCACAGAATCACTGATTATTCACTGATAGGAGTACATCCACCACAATCTCTCTCTTGTTGGAGAATAAATTGGAAAATGTAAAAGAGAAACCCCAGATATTCTGTGAGGTTGAAGCGGTTAGTATATGACAACACAAACAGACGCTCTCTGAATGTCTTATTATTCTCTTATATATTCACTACTTTAGTTTGGAAATTCAGTCTTTTATAAAGTAAATGGCACCCTCCTGCTCGCCTCAAACATTTACTGATAAAGAATAACCAATCAACAGAAAGTCCTGTATAAAACATTAAAATCAAAAACAAAATAATAATAAAAAGAACCCTACACAAAAAAGAAAACTCAATCATTTTAATTAAAAAAGAAAGTGTGTGTGTGTGTGTGTGTGTGTGTGTGTGTGTGTGTGTGTGTGTGTGTGTGTGTGTGTGTGTGTGTGTGTGTGTGTGTGTGTGTGTGTGTGTGTACCTGTGTGTGTACACAGTGTGTGTGTTGTTGAACATCTGGAAGGACCTGATGTAGTCGATGGGAGACGTCTGGATGGTTTTCTGCTCGGAGACACAGAGTCTCTTTTTAAAGCAGCATGACCTACATAACAAATAAGACCCTCTCTCTCTCTCTCTCTCTCTCTCTCTCTCTCTCTCTCTGATGAGGGCGTTCATTTGGGATTATTGTGGTTTTTAGAGATTAAAGCCTCAAACAGAGAAGCATCCTGATGGAGAGGACTCTTTAAAGTAGAGTCACTACATACTGATATACACCTGAACATCAGCAGGAGAGGACTCTTTAAAGTAGAGACACTACATACCGATATACACCTGAACATCACCAGGAGAGGACTCTTTAAAGTAGAGACACTACATACTGATATACACCTGAACATCAGCAGGAGAGGACTCTTTAAAGTAGAGACACTACATACTGATATACACCTGAACATCAGCAGGAGAGGACTCTTTAAAGTAGAGACACTACATACTGATATACACCTGAACATCAGCAGGAGAGGACTCTTTAAAGTAGAGACACTACATACTGATATACACCTGAACATCAGCAGGAGAGGACTCTTTAAAGTAGAGACACTACATACTGATATGCACCTGAACATCAGCAGGAGAGGACTCTTTAAAGTAGAGACACTACATACTGATATACACCTGAACATCAGCAGGAGAGGACTCTTTAAAGTAGAGACACTACATACTGATATACACCTGAACATCAGCAGGAGAGGACTCTTTAAAGTAGAGACACTACATACTGATATACACCTGAACATCAGCAGGAGAGGACTCTTTAAAGTAGAGACACTACATACTGATATACACCTGAACATCAGCAGGAGAGGACTCTTTAAAGTAGAGACACTACATACTGATATACACCTGAACATCAGCAGGAGAGGACTCTTTAAAGTAGAGACACTACATACTGATATACATCTGAACATCAGCAGGAGAGGACTCTTTAAAGTAGAGACACTACATACTGATATACATCTGAACATCAGCAGGAGAGGACTCTTTAAAGTAGAGACACTACATACTGATATACACCTGAACATCAGCAGGAGAGGACTCTTTAAAGTAGAGACACTACATACTGATATACACCTGAACATCAGCAGGAGAGGACTCTTTAAAGTAGAGACACTACATACTGATATACACCTGAACATCAGCAGGAGAGGACTCTTTAAAGTAGAGACACTACATACTGATATGCACCTGAACATCAGCAGGAGAGGACTCTTTAAAGTAGAGACACTACATACTGATATACACCTGAACATCAGCAGGAGAGGACTCTTTAAAGTAGAGACACTACATACTGATATACACCTGAACATCAGCAGGAGAGGACTCTTTAAAGTAGAGACACTACATACTGATATACACCTGAACATCAGCAGGAGAGGACTCTTTAAAGTAGAGACACTACATACTGATATACACCTGAACATCAGCAGGAGAGGACTCTTTAAAGTAGAGACACTATATACTGATATACGCCTGAACATCAGCAGGAGAGGACTCTTTAAAGTAGAGACACTACATACTGATATACACCTGAACATCAGCAGGAGAGGACTCTTTAAAGTAGAGACACTACATACTGATATACACCTGAACATCAGCAGGAGAGGACTCTTTAAAGTAGAGACACTACATACTGATATACACCTGAACATCAGCAGGAGAGGACTCTTTAAAGTAGAGACACTACATACTGATATACACCTGAACATCAGCAGGAGAGGACTCTTTAAAGTAGAGACACTACATACTGATATACACCTGAACATCAGCAGGAGAGGACTCTTTAAAGTAGAGACACTACATACTGATATACACCTGAACATCAGCAGGAGAGGACTCTTTAAAGCAGCCTCACCTCGTCCTGAGGCTTGAAGGTGATCTGAGTGGATCCCCCTCCCAGATCTAACATCCCAGCAGTGGAGGAATCGGCTCTGTGGAGGTCACCTGGGGGAATAATCCAATAACAGGCAATCAGTGTTTCCTGTCCACATTAATCTGACATCTTTATACCAGCATTTATAACGTGTGTGTGTGTGTGTGTGTGTGTGTGTGTGTGTGTGTGTGTGTGTGTGTGTGTGTGTGTGTGTGTGTGTGTGTGTGTGTGTGTGTGTGTGTGTGTGTGTGTGTGTGTGTGTGTGTGTGTGTGTGTGTGTGTGTGTGTGTGTGTGTGTGCTCACCAGTGAGGAAGTTGACGGTGATCCAGGCAGAAATCCCTGAATGAAAAAGACCAAACGAAAACAAACACATTACAGTTCGTGCTTTAATTTGAAATTAAAATCACGTCCATACAAATTACAAATTGTAATAAATCTTTTTTTATTAAGATAACGTGTTATGAAGAAAGACATAAATGGATTTAAATGTTTTTCTATGAAGATAGTAATATAAATAAAGAGCTAAAGTGCTGGAGATGTGATGTAGACAGGGTGCTGTAGATGTGATGAAGACAGGGTGCTGTAGATGTGATGTAGACAGGGTGCTGTAGATGTGATGTAGACAGGGTGCTGTAGATGTGATGTAGACAGGGTGCTAAAGATGTGATGTAGACAGGGTGCTGTAGATGTGATGTAGACAGGGTGCTGTAGATGTGATGTAGACAGGGTGCTGTAGATGTGATGAAGACAGGGTGCTGTAGATGTGATGTAGACAGGGTGCTGTAGATGTGATGTAGACAGGGTGCTGTAGATGTGATGAAGACAGGGTGCTGTAGATGTGATGTAGACAGGGTGCTGTAGATGTGATGTAGACAGGGTGCTGTAGATGTGATGTAGACAGGGTGCTGTAGATGTGATGTAGACAGGGTGCTGGAGATGTGATGTAGACAGGGTGCTGGAGATGTGATGTAGACAGGGTGCTGGAGATGTGATGAAGACAGGGTGCTGTAGATGTGATGTAGACAGGGTGCTGGAGATGTGATGTAGACAGGGTGCTGGAGATGTGATGAAGACAGGGTGCTGGAGATGTGATGAAGACAGGGTGCTGTAGATGTGATGAAGACAGGGTGCTGTAGATGTGATGAAGACAGGGTGCTGTAGATGTGATGAAGACAGGGTGCTGTAGATGTGATGTAGACAGGGTGCTGTAGATGTGATGAAGACAGGGTGCTGTAGATGTGATGTAGACAGGGTGCTGGAGATGTGATGTAGACAGGGTGCTGTAGATGTGATGTAGACAGGGTGCTGGAGATGTGATGTAGACAGGGTGCTGTAGATGTGATGTAGACAGGGTGCTGTAGATGTGATGTAGACAGGGTGCTGTAGATGTGATGTAGACAGGGTGCTGTAGATGTGATGTAGACAGGGTGCTGGAGATGTGATGTAGACAGGGTGCTGGAGATGTGATGTAGACAGGGTGCTGTAGATGTGATGTAGACAGGGTGCTGTAGATGTGATGAAGACAGGGTGCTGTAGATGTGATGAAGACAGGGTGCTGTAGATGTGATGAAGACAGGGTGCTGTAGATGTGATGAAGACAGGGTGCTGGAGATGTGATGTAGACAGGGTGCTGTAGATGTGATGTAGACAGGGTGCTGTAGATGTGATGCAGACAGGGTGCTGTAGATGTGATGTAGACAGGGTGCTGTAGATGTGATGTAGACAGGGTGCTGTAGATGTGATGAAGACAGGGTGCTGTAGATGTGATGAAGACAGGGTGCTGTAGATGTGATGAAGACAGGGTGCTGGAGATGTGATGAAGACAGGGTGCTGTAGATGTGATGTAGACAGGGTGCTGGAGATGTGATGAAGACAGGGTGCTGTAGATGTGATGAAGACAGGGTGCTGTAGATGTGATGAAGACAGGGTGCTGGAGATGTGATGAAGACAGGGTGCTGTAGATGTGATGAAGACAGGGTGCTGTAGATGTGATGTAGACAGGGTGCTGTAGATGTGATGAAGACAGAC
>NW_027639713.1:0-25669 GCF_949606895.1 Notothenia rossii
CAGGTGTTTCTGTGGATGAGGTCAGGAGCAGCTCACCTTTCAGGTACGCCGAGTCATGGTTACTGAGGTTTCAAAATAAAAGCTCTGTGTTTTCATTTAGGAGAACACACCTTAGTAAGCTAGCACGTTAGCTCTGCCCTGTGCTAACGCTGACATGCTAACGCTGACATGCTAACACTGACATGCTAACGCTGACATGCTAACGCTGACATGCTAACACTGACATGCTAACACTGACATGCTAACACTGACATGCTAACGCTGACATGCTAACGCTGACATGCTAACACTGACATGCTAACGCTAACACTAACCCCACTCAGATCAATAGAGCTGAACTTCCTGTTCTGGAAACTAATTCAGATCGATGAGACGCCTGAGGCACACACACACACACACACACACACACACACACACACACACACACACACACACACACACACACACACACACACACAGCTTCCCCTACACACACACACACACACACACACACACACACACACACACACACACACACACACACACACACACACACACACAGCTTCCCACACACACACACACACACACACACACACACACACACACAGCTTCCCCTACACACACACACACACACACACACACACACACACACACACACACACACACACACACACACACACACACAGCTTCCCCCACACACACACACACACACACACACACACACACACACACACACACACACACACACACACACACACACACACACACACACACACACACACACACACACACACACACACACACACACACACACACACACAGCTTCCCCTACACACACACACACACACACACACACACACACACACACACACACACACACACACACACACACACACACACACACACACAGCTTCCCCCACACACACACACACACACACACACACACACACACACACACACACACACACACACACACACACACACACACACACACACACACACACACACACACACACACACACACACACACACACACACACACACACACACACTCACAGTCACTCACACACCCCCCCCTCTCTCTCTCAGTCCTCAGTGGTGCGTAGGAGCTGCAGGATGGCGGGTGTTTGTCTCTTCTGACTCTTGTTGTTTTGCTGCAGGACGACGACAGGAAGTTGACGATGACGAGCGCCCCCCCGTCCAGGAAGCCGTACCGCAAGGCGCCGCCGCAGCACCGGGAGACGCGCCTGCCCCCCCCCCTGCAGGACGCCCTTCCCCCCCCCCAGCCCGACTCCTCTCAGGTAAACCTTCCCCCCCCCCTCCCCAACACAGATCTTCCCCCCCCCACCGCTCTCTGACAGCGACTCCAGCCTGGAGCTCTGCAGCCGACAGAGCAGACAGCGACATGGCTCCACGAGTCAGTGCCGTCCACCCGCATGCAGCCCCCCCCCGTCCTGAGGCTCGTCCCCCCTCCCCAAAGCTTTACGCTGCCAAAGAGCATCCTAAAGCAGCCGGGCGACGTCAAGAAGGCAAAGGCTGTGGAGCTGCTGGACGCCAGGGGCGTTTCCCTCCAGCGACCCCCCCCCTGCATGCAGCGCTCTGCCCTGCACCGCTCTGCTCCCCCCTCTTCCATGCGGCGGCGCTCTTCCCACCCCCCCCACACCTCGGACCGCAGGATTAATTTCCTGCAAGAGAAGCTGCGGTTCTCCAACTTCTTGGACGAGATCACCAGCAGCGTGCTAAGCCCCGCCCACCTGGAGCTGCTGGGCAGAGGAAGCCCCACCCCCCAGCGGGGAAGCCCCGCCCATCTGGAGCTGCTTGGGAGAGGAAGCCCCACCACCCAGCGAGGAAGCTCCGCCCCCCTACGGGGAAGCCCCGCCTCAAATAGAGGAAGCCACACCCCGAAGACAAGAAGTCCCGCCCCCCACAGGAAGCAGGATGGGGGGGCAGACCAACAGAGTGACATCAGAGAGAGGGTGGGGCATGAACAGGAAGTGCTGAGGGGGAACAGAGCAGAAAAGATGGAGGACACACACAAACACACACTTCCTGTTTCTGATCAGCCAGACATCAAGGTGGGTGGAGCAGGATGTGATGGGAGAACTGGTTCCAGCCCTGGGGGGGGGGGGGGGTCCGCCCTCTGGGGGGGTCACTGGTTATTTAGAGCAAATGACCCTCTGATTGACAGGCGGCTCTCTTCCAGTGACATCACGGATAGGAAGTGGTAGTACCGCCGTATGGCCAGTAATAATATGTGCCTCGGGGGGGGGGGGGTCGAGAGAGACCAGTCTGCGGAAAAAACTGATGTTATATCTGTTAGAGTTATTGCGATTTGATTGGATCTCAGCTGCTGAACCATCGATTTTACTGACCATTGATCAGCTGAGAGGAAACCCCGCTGCATGCTGGGAGAGGAAGTTTGTCATCGATATAGAAACAGGAAACTGTCATGTGATCAGTCAAATTTCTTGTTATTGATGTATTTATTGAACAGTTATAACAGTTACTTATTCAAATCTTTAACAAGTGTGTGTGTGTGTGTGTGTGTGTGTGTGTGTGTGTGTGTGTGTGTGTGTGTGTGTGTGTGTGTGTGTGTGTGTGTGTGTGTGTGTGTGTGTGTGTGTGTGTGTGTGTGTGTTTCAGGAGGCGTTGTCAGACTCAGAGCGCATCAGGTGAGGCCCCCCCCCCCCCCCCCTTGAAGCTCTTCATGTTTTATTACAGCTCTCAGTTCCTCTGACCTCTGACCCCCCCGTTACCCAGAATGCTGCAGCAGCAGAACGAGGATCTGCAGCGCCGCCTCTCTCTCTCGTCTCATAGGATGGAGGCCATGGAGGCGGAGTTTGACGGCAGCCGTCACTACATGGAGGCGGAGCTTAGCCGCACCAGAGACGACCTGGACAAGATGAGGGACAAGTTCCGCAGGTCAGGAGTTCACCTCAACTCCTCCTCCTCACTAACTCCTCCTCCTCACTAACTCCTCCTCCTACTCCTCACTAACTCCTCCCCCTCTCCTCCTCACTAACTCCTCCTCCTCACTAACTCCTCCCCCTCTGCTCCTCCTCACTAACTCCCCCCTTCTCAACTCCTCCCCATCTCCTCCTCCCCCTCACTAACTCCTCCCCCTCTCCTCCTCCTCTCCTCCTCCTCACTAACTCCTCCCCCTCTGCTCCTCCTCACTAACTCCCCCCCTTCTCAACTCCTCCCCATCTCCTCCTCCCCCTCACTAACTCCTCCCCCTCTCCTCCTCCTCACTAACTCCTCCTCTTCCTCCTCCTCACTAACTCCTCCCCCTCTCCTCACTAACTCCTCTCCTCCTCACTAACTCCTCTCCTCCTCCTCACTAACTCCTTCCCCTCTCCTCCTCCTCCTCCTCCCCCTCTCCTCCTCCTCATTAACTCCTCCCCTCTCTCTCCTCACTAACTCCTCCCCTCTCCTCTCCTCCTCACTAAATCCTCTCCCTCTCCTCCCCCTCCTCACTAACTCCTCCTCCCCTTCTCCTCCTCGCCCTCTCCTCCTCACTAACCCCTCCCCTTTCCTATCCCTCTCACTAACTCCTCCCCCATCACTAACTCCTCCCCATCTCCTCACTAACTCCTCCCCCTTTCCTCTCCTCCTCCTCACGAACTCCTCCCCCTCTCCTCTCCTCCTCCCCCTCTCCTCCTCCTCCTCACTAACTCCTCCCCCTCTCCTCTCCTCCTCCCCCTCTCCTCCTCCCCACTAACTCCTCCCCTCTCCTCTCCTCCTCCTCACTAGCTCCTCCCCCTTTCCTCTCCTCCCCCTCTCCTCCTCCTCACTAACTCCTCCCCCTCTCCTCCTCACTAACTCATCCCCCTCTCCTCCCCCTCTCCTCTCCTCCCCCTCTCCTCCTCCTCACTAACTCCTCCCCCTCTCCTCCCCCTCTCCTCTCCTCCTCCTCACTAACTCCTCCCCCTCTCCTCTCCTCCTCCCCCTCTCCTCCTCCCCCTCTCCTCCTCCTCACTAACTCCTCCCCCTCTCCTCTCCTCCTCCCCCTCTCCTCCTCCTCACTAACTCCTCCCCCTCTCCTCCTCCTCACTAACTCCTCCCCCTCTCCTCTCCTCCCCCTCTCCTCTCCTCCTCCCCCTCTCCTCTCCTCCTCCCCCTCTCCTCCTCCTCCTCTTCTCCTCCTCACTAACTCCTCCCCCTCTCTCCTCAGATTGCAGAACAGCTACACAGCGTCTCAGAGAGCCAATCAGGATCTGGAGGAGAAGCTCCACGCTCTGGTAACCAATAGGATTCATGACACTGTGTTGGAGTGATGATGTAATGACAGAGGGGGTTCTGGGTAATCTTTATTCTCTGGTTGAACTTCCTGTCTGTGAGTGATGATGATGTTGCTCTTCATCTTCCTCTCTGTTCTCATGCTGCTCTGTGACGGATCACTCCTCTTCATCTTCCTCCTCCTCTTCATCAGGCTGCTGTCAGCCAGACATGGGTTCATGCAGTTGGGTTTCATTCATCTTCCTCTTCCTCCTCCTCCTCTTCCTCCTCTTCCTCTTCATCAGGCTGCTGTCAGCCAGACATGGGCTGAAGTCGAATAGTCCGTTTCTCTCAGGAACCTTCCTGACTGAGCGAAGCAACCCCTCAGTGACCCCCCTCAGTGACCCCCCTCAGTGACCCCCCTCAGTGACCCCTGCTTCTCTAACTCAGTGCAGCCATGAGAAGAGCTGGTTCTCTAACTCAGTGGTTCTCTCACTCAGTGGTTCTCTAACT
Organism: Notothenia rossii; assembly: GCF_949606895.1. NCBI lineage: Eukaryota > Metazoa > Chordata > Actinopteri > Perciformes > Nototheniidae > Notothenia > Notothenia rossii. The sequence goes on from NW_027639713.1 coordinate 4,711, forward strand.
CAGTGGTTCTCTAACTTAGTGGTTCTCTCACTCAGTGGTTCTCTAACTTAGTGGTTCTCTCACTCAGTGGTTCTCTCACTCAGTGGTTCTCTCACTCAGTGGTTCTCTCACTCAGTGGTTCTCTCACTCAGTGGTTCTCTCACTCAGTGGTTCTCTCACTCAGTGGTTCTCTAACTCAGTGGTTCTCTAACTCAGTGGTTCTCTCAGTCAGTGGTTCTCTCACTCAGTGGTTCTCTAACTCAGTGGTTCTCTAACTCAGTGGTTCTCTTACTCAGTGGTTCTCTCACTCAGTGGTTCTCTCACTCAGTGGTTCTCTCACTCAGTGGTTCTCTCACTCAGTGGTTCTCTCACTCAGTGGTTCTCTCACTCAGTGGTTCTCTAACTCAGTGGTTCTCTCACTCAGTGGTTCTCTCACTCAGTGGTTCTCTCACTCAGTGGTTCTCTCACTCAGTGGTAGGTTCCCCCTGTCCAGTACAGCGCTGCACCATCAGAGTCTGATTTATTAAAACATCAACATGAGAAACTCTTAAAGCTACATTTCACATGTTTAGAATCCATCACTAGATTCATGGCAAACCAGTTTCAACATCACGCACTAACACTGAGACGACATCAGCTGCATTGAACTGATCTTTTTAATAAGTTGTACAATGTAGTGAGAAACTTGGGCTTGAGCTTCACGGAGGATCTTTGTGGCAACTGCAGTTATTACACTGCGCGTTTTGAAATATGTGTAACTCTGTTCATATAAAAAAATATATTTATTTTGGGGCGTGGGAAAAAAATATGAGCATTTTATGAGCATGGGATTTTGACCTCTCATATAAACATATGCATAATGCTGCGCTATACTCTGCGGCCACACGCCGTTGCCAAGCAACGCCTATTGTTTAGGTGTCCTTTGATAAGCAGGCAGTCATATCATTAGCTATCATTAGCTAGAACTAGCTAGATCTGATAGATTTGGACATATACGCGAGTGAAGTGTAACCGGACGCGAGAGAGATCAGGTCAGCTGCTGCTGACGGAGAACACGCAGCTCTGCATGATCACAGCTCCCCCGCTGTGACGGACCGTTGAGTGGAGCAAAACACACTAAGAGTTAGACCTAACACACTTAGCTAGTTCATCTACTCTGGAACTAGCTAAACTAGTTATACATATGTGTATTCTTTACTGTCGGGTCATTTATTACAGTTTCAGCGAGCTGCACGAGACTGACGGTCTGTCAGGAGAGGGAGAGGAAAAGAGAGCACCCCGTTTATTGTTCCCATGTTATCACCCAGAGTCACTGTGAACCTTAATATCCAGAGTTACTGTGAACCTTAATATCCAGAGTTACTGTGAACCTTATTATCCAGAGTCACTGTGAACCTTAATATCCAGAGTTACTGTGAACCTTATTATCCAGAGTCACTGTGAACCTTAATATCCAGAGTTACTGTGAACCTTATTATCCAGAGTTACTGTGAACCTTATTATCCAGAGTTACTGTGAACCTTAATATCCAGAGTTACTGTGAACCTTATTATCCAGAGTCACTGTGAACCTTAATATCCAGAGTTACTGTGAACCTTATTATCCAGAGTTACTGTGAACCTTATTATCCAGAGTTACTGTGAACCTTAATATCCAGAGTTACTGTGAACCTTAATATCCAGAGTTACTGTGAACCTTAATATCCAGAGTTACTGTGAACCTTATTATCCAGAGTTACTGTGAACCTTAATATCCAGAGTTACTGTGAACCTTAATATCCAGAGTTACTGTGAACCTTATTATCCAGAGTTACTGTGAACCTTATTATCCAGAGTCACTGTGAACCTTATTATCCAGAGTTACTGTGAACCTTAATATCCAGAGTTACTGTGAACCTTAATATCCAGAGTCACTGTGAACCTTAATATCCAGAGTTACTGTGAACCTTAATATCCAGAGTTACTGTGAACCTTAATATCCAGAGTTACTGTGAACCTTATTATCCAGAGTCACTGTGAACCTTAATATCCAGAGTCACTGTGAACCTTAATATCCAGAGTCACTGTGAACCTTAATATCCAGAGTCACTGTGAACCTTAATATCCAGAGTCACTGTGAACCTTAATATCCAGAGTTACTGTGAACCTTATTATCCAGAGTCACTGTGAACCTTAATATCCAGAGTCACTGTGAACCTTAATATCCAGAGTCACTGTGAACCTTAATATCCAGAGTCACTGTGAACCTTATTATCCAGAGTTACTGTGAACCTTAATATCCAGAGTCACTGTGAACCTTAATATCCAGAGTCACTGTGAACCTTAATATCCAGAGTTACTGTGAACCTTAATATCCAGAGTTACTGTGAACCTTAATATCCAGAGTTACTGTGAACCTTATTATCCAGAGTTACTGTGAACCTTAATATCCAGAGTCACTGTGAACCTTAATATCCAGAGTTACTGTGAACCTTAATATCCAGAGTCACTGTGAACCTTAATATCCAGAGTTACTGTGAACCTTAATATCCAGAGTCACTGTGAACCTTTGAAGAAAGTAGTCAATCTAATATTAGATAGATAGAGATAGACTAGAGATAGACTAGAGATAGAGATAAACTATAGATAGAGATAGACTAGAGATAGAGATAGACTATAGATGGAGATAGACTAGAGATAGACTATAGATAGAGATAAACTATAGATAGACTAGAGATAGAGATAGACTAGAGATAGACTAGAGATAGACTAGAGATAGAGATAGACTAGAGATAGACTAGAGATAGAGATAGACTAGAGATAGACTAGAGATAGAGATAGACTAGAGATAGAGATAGACTAGAGATGGAGATAGACTATAGATAGACTATAGATAGAGATAGACTATAGATAGAGATAGACTAGAGATAGACTATAGATAGAGATAGATTATAGATAGAGATAGACTATAGATAGAGATAGACTATAGATAGAGATAGACGATAGATAAAGATAGACTATAGATAGAGATAGACTATAGATAGAGATAGACTAGAGATAGAGATAGACTAGAGATAGAGATAGACTAGAGATGGAGATAGACTATAGATAGACTATAGATAGAGATAGACTATAGATAGAGATAGACTAGAGATAGACTATAGATAGAGATAGATTATAGATAGAGATAGACTATAGATAGAGATAGACTATAGATAGAGATAGACGATAGATAAAGATAGACTATAGATAGAGATAGACTATAGATAGAGATAGACTATAGATAGAGATAGACTAGAGATAGAGATAGACTAGAGATAGAGATAGACTAGAGATAGAGATAGACTATAGATGGAGATAGACTATAGATAGACTATAGATAGAGATAAACTATAGATAGACTAGAGATAGAGATAGACTAGAGATAGAGATAGACTATAGATAGAGATAGACTAGAGATAGACTAGAGATAGAGATAGACTAGAGATAGACTAGAGATAGAGATAGACTAGAGATAGAGATAGACTATAGATAGACTAGAGATAGAGATAGACTAGAGATAGAGATAGACTAGAGATAGAGATAGACTATAGATAGACTAGAGATAGAGATAGACTATAGATAGAGATAGACTAGAGATAGACTATAGATAGAGATAGATTATAGATAGAGATAGACTATAGATAGAGATAGACGATAGATAAAGATAGACTATAGATAGAGATAGACTATAGATAGAGATAGACGATAGATAAAGATAGACTATAGATAGAGATAGACGATAGATAGAGATAGACGATAGAGATAGACGATAGATAGAGATAGACTAGAGATAGAGATAGATTATAGATAGAGATAGACTATAGATAGAGATAGACTATAGATAGAGATAGACTATAGATAGAGATAGACGATAGATAGAGATAGATTATAGATAGAGATAGACGATAGATAGAGATAGACTAGAGATAGAGATAGACGATAGATAGAGATAGACTAGAGATAGACTAGAGATAGACTATAGATAGAGATAGACTAGAGATAGACTATAGATAGAGATAGACGAAAGATAGAGATAGACGATAGATAGAGATAGACTAGAGATAGACTAGAGATAGACTATAGATAGAGATAGACGAAAGATAGAGATAGACGATAGATAGAGATAGACTAGAGATAAAGATAGACGATAGATAGAGATAGACTATAGATAGAGATAGACTAGAGATAGACTAGAGATAGACTATAGATAGAGATAGACTAGAGATAGACTAGAGATAGACTATAGATAGAGATAGACTAGAGATAGACTATAGATAGAGATAGACTAGAGATAGAGATAGACGATAGATAGAGATAGACTAGAGATAAAGATAGACGATAGATAGAGATAGACTATAGATAGAGATAGACTAGAGATAGACTAGAGATAGACTATAGATAGAGATAGACTAGAGATAGACTAGAGATAGACTATAGATAGAGATAGACTAGAGATAGACTATAGATAGAGATAGACGAAAGATAGAGATAGACGATAGATAGAGATAGACTAGAGATAGAGATAGACTAGAGATAGAGATAGACTAGAGATAAAGATAGACTATAGATAGAGATAGACGATAGATAGAGATAGACTAGAGATAGACTAGAGATAGAGATAGACGATAGATAGAGATAGACTATAGATAGAGATAGACGATAGATAGAGATAGACTATAGATAGAGATAGACTAGAGATAGACTATAGATAGAGATAGACTAGAGATAGACTAGAGATAGAGATAGACTAGAGATAGACATAGACTACAGATAGAGATAGACTATAGATAGAGATAGATTATAGATAGAGATAGACTATAGATAGACTATAGATAGAGATAGACGATAGATAGAGATAGACTATAGATAGAGATAGAGATAGATTAGAGATAGACTATAGATAGAGATAGACTATAGACTAGAGATAGACTATAGATAGAGATAGACTAGAGATAGACTATAGATAGAGATAGACTATAGATATAGATAGACTAGAGATAGACTATAGATAGAGATAGACTATAGACTAGAGATAGACTATAGATAGAGATAGACTAGAGATAGACTATAGATAGAGATAGACTATAGATATAGATAGACTAGAGATAGACTATAGATAGAGATAGACGATAGATAGAGATAGACGATAGATAGAGATAGACTATAGATATAGATAGACTAGAGATAGACTATAGATAGAGATAGACGATAGATAGAGATAGACTAGAGATAGACTATAGATAGAGATAGACGATAGATAGAGATAGACGATAGATAGATAGAGATAGAATATAGATAGAGATAGATAGAGATAGACGATAGATAGAGATAGACTATAGATAGAGATAGACGATAGATAGAGATAGACGATAGATAGAGATAGACTATGGATAAAGATAGACTATAGATAGAGATAGACTAGAGATAGAGATAGACTATAGATAAAGATAGACTTGAGATAGACTAGAGATAGATTATAGATAGAGATAGACTATAGATAGAGATAGACGATAGATAGAGATAGACTAGAGATAGACTAGAGATAGACTAGAGATAGAGATAGACGATAGATAGAGATAGACGATAGATAGATAGAGATAGACTAGAGATAGACTAGAGATAGACGATAGATAGAGATAGACGATAGATAGATAGAGATAGAATATAGATAGAGATAGACGATAGATAGAGATAGACGATAGATAGAGATAGACTATAGATAGAGATAGACTATAGATAAAGATAGACTTGAGATAGACTAGAGATAGATTATAGATAGAGATAGACTAGAGATAGAGATAGACGATAGATAGAGATAGACTAGAGATAGACTAGAGATAGACGATAGATAGACGATAGATAGAGATAGACGATAGATAGAGATAGACGATAGATAGAGATAGACTAGAGATAGAGATAGACTAGAGATAGACGATAGAATAGAGATAGACGATAGATAGAGATAGACTAGAGATAGATTATAGATAGGGATAGATTATAGATAGGGATAGACTATAGATAGAGATAGACTATAGATAGATTAGAGATAGACGATAGATAGGGATAGACTATAGATAGAGATAGACTATAGATAGAGATAGACGATAGACTATAGATAGGGATAGACTATAGATAGAGATAGACTAGAGATAGAGATAGATTATAGATAGAGATAGACTAGAGATAGACGATAGATAGAGATAGACTAGAGATAGAGATAGACTATAGATAGAGATAGATTATAGATAGAGATAGACTATAGATAGAGATAGACTATAGATAGAGATAGACTATAGATAGAGATAGACTATAGATAGAGATAGACTATAGATAGAGATAGACGATAGATAGAGATAGACGATAGATAGAGATAGACTATAGATAGAGATAGACTATAGATAGAGATAGACGATAGATAGAGATAGACTATAGATAGAGATAGACTATAGACTAGAGATAGACTATAGATAGAGATAGACTATAGATAGAGATAGACGATAGACTATAGATAGAGATAGACTATAGATAGAGATAGACTATAGATAGAGATAGACTATAGATAGAGATAGATTATAGATAGAGATAGACTATAGATAGAGATAGACGATAGATAGAGATAGACTAGAGATAGAGATAGATTATAGATAGAGATAGACTAGAGATAGACGATAGATAGAGATAGACTAGAGATAGAGATAGACTATAGATAGAGATAGATTATAGATAGAGATAGACTATAGATAGAGATAGACTAGAGATAGAGATAGACTATAGATAGAGATAGACGATAGATAGAGATAGACTAGAGATAGAGATAGATTATAGATAGAGATAGACTATAGATAGAGATAGACTATAGATAGACTATAGATAGAGATAGACGATAGACTATAGATAGAGATAGACTATAGATAGAGATAGACTATAGATAGAGATAGATTATAGATAGAGATAGATTATAGATAGAGATAGACTATAGATAGAGGTAGACGATAGATAGAGATAGACTAGAGATAGATTATAGATAGAGATAGACTAGAGATAGAGATAGATTATAGATAGAGATAGACTATAGATAGAGATAGACTATAGATAGAGATAGACTATAGATAGAGATAGAGATAAACTAGAGATAGAGATAGACTATAGATAGAGATAGACTATAGATAGAGATAGATTATAGATAGAGATAGACTATAGATAGAGGTAGACGATAGATAGAGATAGACTAGAGATAGATTATAGATAGAGATAGACTAGAGATAGAGATAGATTATAGATAGAGATAGACTATAGATAGAGATAGACTATAGATAGACTATAGATAGAGATAGACGATAGACTATAGATAGAGATAGACTATAGATAGAGATAGACTAGAGATAGAGATAGACTAATAGAGATAGATTATAGATAGAGATAGACTATAGATAGAGATAGACTAGAGATAGAGATAGATTATAGATAGAGATAGACTATAGATAGAGATAGACTAGAGATAGAGATAGACTAGAGATAGAGATAGATTATAGATAGAGATAGACTATAGATAAAGATAGACTATAGATAGAGATAGACTATAGACTATAGATAGAGATAGACTAGAGATAGAGATAGACTAGAGATAGACGATAGACTATAGATAGAGATAGACTAGAGATAGAGATAGACTATAGATAGAGATAGACTATAGATAGAGATATATTATAGATAGACTAGAGATAGAGATAGACTATAGATAGAGATAGACTAGAGATAGACTATAGATAGAGATAGACTATAGATAGAGATAGACTAGAGATAGAGATAGACTATAGATAGAGATATATTATAGATAGACTATAGATAGAGATAGACTATAGATAGAGATAGACGATAGGGATCTTTTGACTATTCAACTGCAACCAAGGGTTCATGCAGTTGGGTTTCAGTCATCTTCCTCCTCATCCTCCTCCTCTTCTTCCTCCTCCCCATCCTCCTCCTCCATCATCATCTTTCAGTCCTCATATATATTCATTAGTATTTGTTAGGATTAATATACTTTCATATATAAAGTATATATATTTAGGGTTAGTATACTTTCATATATAAAGTATATATATTTAGGGTTAGTATACTTTCATATATAAAGTATATATATTTAGGGTTAGTATACTTTCATATATAAAGTATATATATTTAGGGTTAGTATACTTTCATATATAAAGTATATATATTTAGGGTTAGTATACTTTCATCTATAAAGTATATATATTTAGGGTTAGTATACTTTCATCTATAAAGTATATATATTTAGGGTTAGTATACTTTCATCTATAAAGTATATATATTTAGGGTTAGTATACTTTCATCTATAAAGTATATATATTTAGGGTTAGTATACTTTCATATATAAAGTATATATATTTTATTTTGAATTTATTTTAATGTATTTGGTAAAGTGAATGTAGCCCCGCCTCCTGCCAGCCCCGCCTGCTGATTGGCTGCCTGATCTGTGATTGACAGCTGTTTAACGCTGTCTCCTCTCAGCTACGGAAGGTGGAGAGGGACAAAAAGACGATGGACCAGGAGATCGTGGAGCTCACCAACAAACTGCTTGACGCCAAAAACTCCATCGACCGCCTGGAGGAGCTCAACGTGAGTACAAGTACACGCAGTACACATAGTAAACACAGTACACACTGTACAATCTGTACACACAGTACACACTGTACACACTGTACACACTTTACAATCTGTACACACTGTACACCAACACAGTACACACTGTACAATCTGTACACACAGTACACACTGTACACACAGTACACACTGTACAATCTGTACACAGAGTACACACTGTACACACTGTACACACTTTACAATCTGTACACACTGTACACCAACACAGTACACACTGTACACCAACACAGTACACACAGTACACCAACACAGTACACACTGTACACCAACACAGTACACACAGTACACCAACACAGTACACACTGTACACCAACACAGTACACACTGTACACCAACACAGTACACACAGTACACCAACACAGTACACACTGTACACCAACACAGTACACACTGTACACCAACACAGTACACACAGTACACCAACACAGTACACACTGTACACAAACACTGTACACTACACACAGTACACCAACACAGTACACCAACACAGTACACACAGTACACCAACACAGTACACACTGTACACCAACACAGTACACACTGTACACCAACACAGTACACACTGTACACCAACACTGTACACTACACACAGTACACCAACACAGTACACCAACACAGTACACACAGTACACCAACACAGTACACACAGTACACCAGCTTAGTACACCAACACAGTACACACTGTACACCAACACAGTACACACAGTACACCAGCACAGTACACCAACACAGTACACACAGTACACCAACACAGTATACACTGTACACCAACACAGTACACACAGTACACCAACACAGTACACCAACACAGTACACACAGTACACCAACACAGTACACACTGTACACCAACACAGTACACACTGTACACCAACACAGTACACACAGTACACCAACACAGTACACACTGTACACCAACACAGTACACACAGTACACCAACACAGTACACACTGTACACCAACACTGTACACTACACACAGTACACCAACACAGTACACCAACACAGTACACACAGTACACCAACACAGTACACACAGTACACCAGCTTAGTACACCAACACAGTACACACAGTACACCAGCACAGTACACCAACACAGTACACACAGTACACCAACACAGTATACACTATACACCAACACAGTACACACAGTACACCAACACAGTATACACTGTACACCAACACAGTACACACAGTACACCAACACAGTACACACAGTACACCAACACAGTACACCAACACAGTACACACAGTACACACAGTACACACAGTACACCAACACAGTACACCAACACAGTACACACAGTACACCAACACAGTACACACTGTACACCAACACAGTACACACAGTACACCAACACAGTACACACTGTACACCAACACAGTACACACAGTACACCAACACAGTACACACTGTACACCAACACAGTACACACTGTACACCAACACAGTACACACTGTACACCAACACAGTACACACAGTACACCAACACTGTACACTACACACAGTACACCAACACAGTACACCAACACAGTACACACAGTACACCAACACAGTACACACTGTACACCAACACAGTACACACTGTACACCAACACAGTACACACTGTACACCAACACTGTACACTACACACAGTACACCAACACAGTACACCAACACAGTACACACAGTACACCAACACAGTACACACAGTACACCAGCTTAGTACACCAACACAGTACACACAGTACACCAGCACAGTACACCAACACAGTACACACAGTACACCAACACAGTATACACTATACACCAACACAGTACACACAGTACACCAACACAGTATACACTGTACACCAACACAGTACACACAGTACACCAACACAGTACACCAACACAGTACACACAGTACACCAACACAGTACACACTGTACACCAACACAGTACACACTGTACACCAACACAGTACACACAGTACACCAACACAGTACACACTGTACACCAACACAGTACACCAACACAGTACACACTGTACACCAACACAGTATACACTGTACACCAACACAGTACACACAGTACACCAACACAGTACACCAACACAGTACACACAGTACACCAACACAGTACACACTGTACACCAACACAGTACACACTGTACACCAACACAGTACACACAGTACACCAACACAGTACACACTGTACACCAACACAGTACACACAGTACACCAACACAGTACACACTGTACACCAACACAGTACACACAGTACACCAACACAGTACACACTGTACACCAACACAGTACACACTGTACACCAACACTGTACACTACACACAGTACACCAACACAGTACACCAACACAGTACACACAGTACACCAACACAGTATACACTGTACACCAACACAGTACACACAGTACACCAGCTTAGTACACCAACACAGTACACACAGTACACCAGCACAGTACACCAACACAGTACACACAGTACACCAACACAGTATACACTATACACCAACACAGTACACACAGTACACCAACACAGTATACACTGTACACCAACACAGTACACACAGTACACCAACACAGTACACCAACACAGTACACACAGTACACCAACACAGTACACACTGTACACCAACACAGTACACACTGTACACCAACACAGTACACACAGTACACCAACACAGTACACACTGTACACCAACACAGTACACCAACACAGTACACACTGTACACCAACACAGTACACACAGTACACCAACACAGTACACACTGTACACCAACACAGTACACCAACACAGTACACACTGTACACCAACACAGTACACACAGTACACCAACACAGTACACACAGTACACCAACACAGTACACACTGTACACCAACACAGTACACCAACACAGTACACCAACACAGTACACACTGTACACCAACACAGTACACCAACACAGTACACCAACACAGTACACACTGTACACCAACACAGTACACACTGTACACCAACACAGTACACCAACACAGTACACACAGTACACACTGTACACCAACACAGTACACACAGTACACCAACACAGTACACACAGTACACCAACACAGTACACACAGTACACCAACACAGTACACCAACACAGTACACACTGTACACCAACACAGTACACCAACACAGTACACACTGTACACCAACACAGTACACCAACACAGTACACCAACACAGTACACACTGTACACCAACACAGTACACACTGTACACCAACACAGTACACACTGTACACCAACACAGTACACCAACACAGTACACACAGTACACACTGTACACAAATTCTAAATTCTGACCTTTTCTAAAGATTTTGACTTATTTATTTTTTTATTCGGATTTTCTGAAAATGTCAAAAATGATCTGTGTCTGCAGGAGCGCTACAGGCAAGACTGCAACCTGGCCGTCCAGCTGCTGAAGTGCAACAAGTCACACTTCAGGAACCACAAGTTCGCTGATGTGAGTAGAGAGAAAGAGAGAGAGAGAGAGAAACAAAACAAAAACAACACTACTGCCCTGCTGTATAACTGTGTGTGTGTGTGTGTGTGTGTGTGTGTGTGTGTGTGTGTGTGTGTGTGTGTGTGTGTGTGTGTGTGTGTGTGTGTGTGTGTGTGTGTGTGTGTGTGTGTGTGTGTGTGTGTGTGTGTGTGTGTGTGTGTGTGTGTGTGTGTGTGTGTGTGTGTGTGTGTGTGTGTGTGTGTGTGTGTGTGTGTGTGTGTGTGTGTGTGTGTGTGTGTGTGTGTGTGTGTGTTGCAGCTGCCCTATGAGCTGCAGGACATGCTGAACAAACACATGAAGGGTCTCCCCGGCCCCCCCCAGGACCCGGACTGCCTCAGTCTGACGGACGTAGTCCCCACCTCAGTGATCGCTCGCGTCCTGGAGAAGCCGGAGCCCCTCCTCCTGAACTCGGCTCAGTCGAGCAGCTGCAGCCGGCCGGCCTCCGAGGACGTGTTCGTCCACGTGGACATGACGGGGGGGGCGCAGCAGAACGGGTCCTGCAGTCTGGGGGGGGAGTCAGGGGGCGAGGAGGCGGGGGGGGGGGCTCCGTCCATCGAGAAGCTGAACCCCTACCCCCCCCCGCCGCCCCCCCACCCTCTGTACCCGGGCAGGAAGGTGATTGAGTTCTCCTCCGACGACAAGGTGAAAATCCCCAAAAACTCCCCTCTGCCGAACTGCACCTACGCCACGAGGCAGGCTATCTCTCTCAGCCTGGTGCAGCAGGACGAGGGGCGAGCGAGCCCCGCCCACTCCTGCTCCTCGGGGGGGAAGCGCCGCTCACCCCCCTCCCAGAGAGACGCTGCCAGTGAGCCGCTGAGCAACCAGTCCAGCCCCTTCAGCAGCCCCCCCCAGGTAAGATCTCTAATAATGTTGTTAATGCACCTTACTGCAGACCCCCCCACGTAACATATCACTTGTACACTCTACTGCAGACCCCCCCCAGGTAACACATCACTTGTACACTCTACTGCAGACCCCCCCCAGGTAACACATCACTTGTACACTCTACTGCAGACCCCCCCCAGGTAACACATCACTTGTACACTCTACTGCAGACCCCCCCCAGGTAACATATCACTTATACACTCTACTGCAGACTCCCCCCCCCACGTAACATCTCACTTGTACACTCTACTGCAGACCCCCCCACGTAACATATCACTTGTACACTCTACTGCAGACCCCCCCCAGGTAACACATCACTTGTACACTCTACTGCAGACCCCCCCCAGGTAGCATATCACTTATACACTCTACTGCAGACTCCCCCCCCCACGTAACATCTCACTTGTACACTCTACTGCAGACCCCCCCCAGGTAACATATCACTTATACAGTTGTTGTTAATACACTTTGCTGCATTGGAAGCATGTCAGCTGTCTGGTATGTGTTGTGACGCAGGGCGAGGGTCTCTGATGTCATGATGTGTTATATGTATTTGACCCCCCAGGCCCCCAGCCTGCTGCCCAGCTCCAGCTCGGAGGAGGACCTCCTGGCTAACTGGCAGCGGATGTTTGTGGAGAAGATGGCGCCGGGCTGTCAGAGTGGGGGGGGGAGAGGGGGGTACTCTGACGGGGAGGAGGGGTCGATTAGCTGGACCCCCAGCAGAGGATCCAGCATGGACACTGACACAGAGGGCGGGGGGGACACGCCCGTCCCCATGGCAACAAGCCCCGCCCCCCAGCCCCCTGAGGAGGAAGAGGAGGAGGGGCGGGACGTCCTCCCCCAGGACCTGCCCGTCATCACGCCCCCCCGCCTGATAGACCCCGTGCCCCCCCTGCGCCCCCCCCGCAGCCCCAAGAGGATGGGGGTGCATCACCTAACCCGCAAAGACAGCCTGACCCGAGCCCAGGAGCACGGCACGCTGCTGGACTGAGGCCCTTCCCCCTCCGAGGCCCCGCCCCCACGGAGCCCCCTCCTGAGGCCCCGCCGCCCCACTGAGGCCCCACAGGAGGAAGCCATGTGTGTGTGAGAGATTTCAGAGTACATGTACACCACACAAATATCTCTGTGTGTGCATAGCCGCGGGAAGCCATTTTACTTAAGGGGTGCGGTAAATTGTCAACGGGGGGGGGGTGTTATCCTCGCTGCGGGGACACGGTGGACCTCTGTCGCCTGTCAGCGCAACTTCAATGATGCTGTTGAAAAACACATTAAAGTGTGTGTGTGTGTGTGTGTGTGTGTGTGTGTGTGTGTGTGTGTGTGTGTGTGTGTGTGTGTGTGTGTGTGTGTGTGTGTGTGTGTGTGTGTGTGTGTGTGTGTGTGTGTGTGTGTGTGTGTGTGTGTGTGTGTGTGTGTGTGTGTGTGTGTGTGTGTGTGTGTGTGTGTGTGTGTGTGTGTGTGTGTGTGTGTGTGAAGAACAGATGAGACACACATGGATACTCACACACACACACACGCTCTCAGTGCCTATCTCTCTCTCTCTCTCTGGACCTGCTGAAGGTCAGACTTTTATTTTGTCGTCTTCCTGTTTTCATTTGGCCGCCTGATTGGCCGCCTGCTGACCTTTGACCCTGCAGGGTTAGTTTTAATCATTATTAGCAGATTCTTTTATTATTGTTTGTGTGGGTTTGTTGTTGATTTGTTTTTGTCTCCACGCTACAGAAGCCTGTGAGGGCCAAACCAGGGAGGCAACATCATTACTATGATCATAGTAATAATGTTCGGCCCTCCTGAGCCTCTGTACTTCTTCTTCTTCGTTGGTGTGGCAGGTCGAATGTCCCACAGCTGTGATTGTGACTCACTGAGAATCACCGATTGTTTTTATTAACGAGTTTGTATTAAAGCGTCACTAATTATTCATCTTCAGACCAACAACAGACTGAAGCTTCTGGTGCATTATGGGAAATATGGGCTGTCAGAGTGCATGATGGGACACAGACGGATGAGGGACAAAACTTTATTGAGACGTTTAGAGTCGAACAAAAAACAGGCTTCAGAAACTCAGCGTTAGCTTCAGAGCGCCGCGAACAGCTGATGAATAAAAGAGCGTTCAACTGTCTGCAGCTGAATTATTCACACACACACACACACACACACACACACACACACACACACACACACACACACACACACACACACACACACACACACACACACACACACAGAGATAGATAGACGCACACACACACACACACACACACACACAGATAGACACACACACACACACACACACACACACACACACACACAGATGGATAGACACACACACACACACACACACACCTTCTTCTGTTATCAGCAGAACGTCTGGCTGCCGTTAAATTATTCACGTTTTTTTACGAGCCAGAAATGGGTCGCTAATACTTTAAAGTGTGTGTGTGTTTAATATTTCATACGAGTCATCAGACGAGGAGAGAACAGGAAGTCTGAAATGAGTGTGTGTGAGTGGTGCACTCTGGGTAAAAATAGCCTTTACATCTGCTCTGATGAAACTTTAATGGATTCTTCTTCTTCATGAATATAATAGCAGACGTCTCCCAGCCAAGGTCACCCTCCTCCTCCTCCTCCTCCTCCAGACTCAGTATTTAACTCCTCCTTCAGTCTGTCGTCGGGCAGTATTCGCTGTTGAACTGAGGCTTGTTATAATTAAATGAATTGAGGGTCTGTGTCCCAGCATGCACCTGGATGACGTCACACTGTTGTCTGCGATCAGGGGTGACCTGAACACTTCTTTATATAAACGTTCTCTACAGGAATTGACGCACCTGAAAAACTGCTGTTAAAAAAAAACGCTAATGCTAACACTGGGCTGGTTAGCTTGTGTGCTAGAAAGATTTAAAACTGGATAAGACGCTAACGATAAACAGGAAATGAATCAGCTGTTTCTGTTCTTCTGAAAAACAGCTGTCCAACATGGCCGCCAGGGACCACCTGAGGACTAATGCTGAGAGTTAGCTGACGGTTAGCTGACAGTTATCTGACAGGAAGCTGACGGTTATCTGACAGGAAGCTGACGGTTAGCTGACGGTTAGCTGACAGTTAGCTGACAGGAAGCTGACAGTTAGCTCACGGTTAGCTGACAGGAAGCTCACGGTTAGCTGACAGGAAGCTGACGGTTAGCTGACAGTTAGCTGACAGGAAGCTGACGGTTAGCTGACAGGAAGCTGACAGTTAGCTGACGGTTATCTGACAGGAAGCTGACGGTTAGCTGACGGTTAGCTGACAGGAAGCTGACAGTTAGCTCACGGTTAGCTGACAGGAAGCTCACGGTTAGCTGACAGGAAGCTGACGGTTAGCTGACAGTTAGCTGACAGTTAGCTGACAGGAAGCTGACGGTTAGCTGACAGGAAGCTGACAGTTAGCTGACGGTTATCTGACAGGAAGCTGACGGTTAGCTGACGGTTAGCTGACAGTTAGCTGACAGGAAGCTGACAGTTAGCTCACGGTTAGCTGACAGGAAGCTCACGGTTAGCTGACAGGAAGCTGACGGTTAGCTGACAGTTAGCTGACAGGAAGCTGACGGTTAGCTGACAGGAAGCTGACAGTTAGCTGACGGTTAGCTGACAGGAAGCTGATGGTTAGCTGACAGGAAGCTGACAGTTAGCTGACAGGAAGCTGACGGTTAGCTGACAGGAAGCTGACGGTTAGCTGACAGGAAGCTGACAGTTAGCTGACGGTTAGCTGACAGGAAGCTGACAGTTAGCTGACAGGAAGCTGATGTTAGCTGACCTTTAGATGACAGTTAGCCAGTAGTTAGCCTACAGGTAGCCGCGGTTAGCTGTGTGGCCCTGTGTGTTATTATGGGATGTTGGAGCTCTGATTGTAGCCCCTTCCCCAGGTGTTTGGCCTCTGATTGGCTCTGATTGTAGCCCCTCCCCAGGCGTTTGACCTCTGATTGGCTCTGATTGTTTCACTTCCTGTTGTAAATGCAGTCTTTAAAGAGAGACTGTTAAACTAATGATTTTATTTTCTCAATTTGTAAACGATGTATATTTTAAAACAAATAAAATATTTTAAACGAAGTTCAGACTTTATTTAAATCTCCTCTCTGTTGTTATTGTTATTGTTGTTGTTGTTTATCATGTAGTGTTGTGTATATTTATATATGTATAGTTGTTTTAATGTATATTTATATATGGAGCTTTTCATTAAGTTATTATTGATCTTTTCTTTGTTATTTCATTTTACACTTATTGTAATTCCTGAGCAATCAAGAGTTAATATAAACACACACACACACACACACACACACACACACACACACACACACACACAAAGAGACACACACACACAAAGAGACACACACACAGACACACACACACACACACACACACACACACACAAAGAGACACACACACACACACAAAGAGACACACACACACACAGAGACACACACACACACACACACACACACACACACACACACACACCTGCAGCATCAGACCTGTGTGTGTGTCTCTCTGTAGAGGTCTCTCAATACTCTAACTCCTCTCCTCGACTCCTATCCTCGTGTCTTAATCCCGCACACAGGAGATGCGAACGGAGTAGTCGAGGAGAGGAGCCAAGGAGAGAGGAGTCGAAGAGGGGAACCGAGGAGAGAGGAGTCGAGGAGGGGAACCGAGGAGAGAGGAGCCGAGGAGGGGAGCCGAGGAGAGAGGAGGGGAAGCAGCAGGCGGTTAGAGAAATGAGAACTCCTCTCCTTTGAGCGGTCATTTTAAAGAGACGTCCATTAATGATGAAAGGAGCAGTGGCGACTGGTCATTAGGGGCACAGCCCCCCCTAGTGTCAGCAGAAAGTATTACAAATAATGATTACAAAAAAATGCACAAATAAAAAATATATATACATAAAATATATTTAAAGATCTTGTTTAATCATCTGATTCGTCTCATTGCTGTTTTAGTCTGTGTTCTTCTAATTAGTGTCTACAGTGTGTGCCTATTGAGCTGCTTAGAGCCATGTGGGACAAAACCCCACCATGCCCCTCCCTCTCCCTGTCTAAGTGAACGGTGACTGTAGAAACTACACTGCACATGCTCAGAGTCTTTTCCTATTCAATGTGTGGCAAAAAAATAATGACCACAGGGGCACTGAGCTGCCATCCCCACCATACGTCAACTCATCATTCAGAGCTGATTGGCTGTAAGTACGTGTGCCACGAAAAGTGTGGTGTGTGAAGAGGAGGAGAGAGACGCGTCCTAAAACCAGGAAGTAAGCTGCGCATGGGTTCCCTCCACAAATAGCAATGAGATTCCTCCATAGGAGAAAACAGCTCCAAATAAGATCTGTGGGAAACGTACCTGTTTGATAAATGCACGTTTTGTTCAGCCGGATAATATCCACATGTCTACCCTACTTTTATCATTTTCGAATCATAAATCTATCGATTAGATTTATGATAGACTTTTGAAACTACAAGAAGATAAGGAGGACTTTTACAAACAAGTAATAGAGATGTTTGTCCAGAAGGATAGGCAAATGGACTTCATCTTCAAGTCAAGGTAAGGTGTTCTCTCTTAGTAAGACCACCATTTTCAATAAAATGGTGGTCTTACTAAGAGAGAACAATTCAATATTGAAATGATACAATTACATTTTTTGGGTATCCTTCTGTTGAACTCTCTGTTTAAAATTAATCGAGGCATTAGACCAAAAAAGCTTTTGAAAATAATATTATATTTTGATTTAGGTCAAAATATTATATTTGTAAACCTGAAGAGTCAGAGGCTCAACAGCCTGACCCTCACTGACCCTCACTGACCCTCACTGACCCTCACTGACCCTCACTGCAGAAGCTTATAGACATCTAGTTTTCTGTGCCCCCCCACTTTAGTACATATAGAAACACCACTGGACAGGAGGCACAGCAGCCATCTGTCTGATGGACAGATGTGTTCATGACCACTTATATATAGTTACTTTGATTCATTCACAGTGACACACACACACACACACATATATATATATATATATATATATACAGTGGGGGAAAAAAGTATCTAGTCAGCCACCAATTGAGCAAGTTCTCCCACTTAAAAAGATGAGAGGTCTGTAATTCTCATCCGAGGTATACCTCAACTATGAGAGACAGAATGAGAAAAAAAACATCCAGAAAATCACAGTGTCTGATTTTTAAAGACTTTATTTGTAAATGATGGAAAATAAGTATTCGGTCAAAAACAAAAGTTCATCTCAATACTTAGTTATAAACCCTTTGTTGGCAATGACAGAGGTCAAACGCTTTCTGTAAGTCTTCACAAGGTTTTCACTGTTGCTGGTATTTAGGCCCATTCCTCATGCAGATCTCCTCTAGAGCAGTGATGTTTTGGGGCTGTCGCTAGGCAACACGGACTTTCAACTCCCTCCAAAGATTTTCTATGGGGTTGAGATCTGGAGACTGGCTAGGCCACTCCAGGACCTTGAGATGCTTCTTACGAAGCCACTCCTTCGTTGCCCGGGCGGTGTGTTTGGGATCATTGTCATGCTGAAAGACCCAGCCACGTTTCATCTTCAATGCCCTTGCTGATGGAAGGAGGTTGTCACTCTAAATCTCACGATACATGGCCCCATTCATTCTTTCCTTTACACGGATCAGTGGTCCTGGTCCCTTTGCAGAAACACAGCCCCAAAGCATGATGTCCCCCCCCCCCATGTTTCACAGTAGGTGTTCTTTGGATGCAACTCAGCATTATTTCTCCTCCAAACACGTCTAGTTGAGTTTTTACCAAACAGTTCTATTTTGGTTTCATCTGACCATATGACCTTCTCCCAATCCTCTTCTGGATCATCTCAATGCTCTCTAGCAAACTTCAATCCTCTCTATTTACTGCATTCTTTCTCATCCTGTCTCTCATAGTTGAGGTGTACCTAGGATCAACATTACAGGCCTCTCATCTTTTTAAGAGGGAGAACTTGAACAATTGGTGGCTGGACTAAATACTTTTTTGCCCCACTGTACATACACTCTCCAGGAGCAGAGAGGAGAGAGGAGAGATCCAGGAGGAGAGAGGAGAGAGGAGAGAGGAGAGATCCAGGAGGAGAGAGGAGAGATCCAGGAGTAGAGAGGAGAGAGGAGAGATCCAGGAGGAGAGAGGAGAGATCCAGGAGCAGAGAGGAGAGAGGAGAGATCCAGGAGTAGAGAGGAGAGAGGAGAGAGGAGAGAGGAGAGATCCAGGAGCAGAGAGGAGAGAGGAGAGATCCAGGAGTAGAGAGGAGAGAGGAGAGAGGAGAGATCCAGGAGCAGAGAGGAGAGAGGAGAGATCCAGGAGTAGAGAGGAGAGAGGAGAGATCCAGGAGCAGAGAGGAGAGAGGAGAGATCCAGGAGTAGAGAGGAGAGAGGAGAGATCCAGGAGTAGAGAGGAGAGAGGAGAGATCCAGGAGGAGAGAGGAGAGATCCAGGAGGAGAGAGGAGAGAGGAGAGATCCAGGAGCAGAGAGGGAGAAATCCAGGAGTAGAGAGGAGAGAGGAGAGATCCAGGAGTAGAGAGGAGAGATCCAGGAGTAGAGAGGAGAGAGGAGAGATCCAGGAGTAGAGAGGAGAGAGGAGAGATCCAGGAGTAGAGAGGAGAGAGGAGAGATCCAGGAGCAGAGAGGAGAAATCCAGGAGTAGAGAGGAGAGAGGAGAGATCCAGGAGCAGAGAGGAGAGATCCAGGAGGAGAGAGGAGAGAGGAGAGATCCAGGAGGAGAGAGGAGAGAGGAGAGATCCAGGAGGAGAGAGGAGAGAGGAGAGATCCAGGAGGAGAGAGGAGAGAGGAGAGAGGAGAGAGGAGAGAGGAGAGATCCAGGAGCAGAGAGGAGAGAGGAGAGAGGAGAGAGGAGGGATCCAGGAG